>NC_085947.1:4850984-5154015 GCF_963556715.1 Cydia fagiglandana
CGAATTCAGTTTTTCTTATCATACCTACTTATTAAGCCCCCCCCCCACATCTAGCGTCTTTCGAACGTCGGCGTCTGTCGGTGTCTGGTCAGCGCTATGGAAAATGACGTCGCTGCGCAGTTACGTCGACGTTGCGTCGAGCAGCGGCCATAGAGTTGTAGACGCCGATGCTCGAAAGACGCTAGATGTGGGAGGGCCCTAAGAGACCAACCATCGTGTAACAACAAAATTACAGAAAAAGAAATACGTAAGTATTGGTATTCCATCGGTCCAATTACGTTGTTCAATGTTTATTTTGTCTCACATTTTGCTTAAAGAGAGAGACGCAATGACATTGGACATATAAAATGAACAAGTGGAATACCACCCCAAGCGTTACGAATGGACCACCAATATTAAGTACCTACTATCTTAATTTCTCACCTAGTCACCCATTAGAGCCAGTTGATTAGGGCCCGATAATAGGTCTTTGTATTACCAAAAAGGATAGATAGTATAGAATAGAGGGGCCCTGTCATAGTACATTTTGTAGTCACAGTAAATTTACTGCCATCTATCGGCACACGACTAAAACTCAAAATGAAAACGTATTAAATTATCAAGAAAATGTATATATGGATAAATGATTTTATTATGTTTATATCATTTTGATCCATGTTCATTCACTGATATCTATGTGTTAAAATTGTTAAATATGAAACAGTGTCGTCACGCCATCTAGCCGAGCATAGGCTAAAGGTGTGTGCGGCATCTATCCGAGAATGACTTTTTCTTGATTTCCGAGGCAGGTTTTTTCCTTAGACTTTATTCATCTTATACGAAGTTACATATGTCTTTGGTATTACCTACTTAGGCAATCAGTATTTTAGAGCGATAGGATTTATTTGTATTATAGAATATAATTAAATACTAGTGGTAGAATGTACCTATTTATAGATAGAACAATTTTCAGAACTGAACTTGTCGATTGTCGACCTTGCTCAATATACAACGCATTAAATTTCACTAGTATGAACGCTTTTGTTATCAATTCTGTTTATTTAACAAATAAGGACATTTTTTGTATAAAGTTCACAACACGAATATTATTTGTGTTCATCACACGAATTTATAAAAGTAAAAATGTGCCTCCGGCTTTTTGTATAATATAAATAACTACTATGACTAGAACCTAAAATGTAAATGAAATTAAATATAGATTAGTATTTTTAACCTTGTATTTTTATTGCAATATCGGTAAATTGTGTCTGGCCTACCTAGGTACACCAACATACTATTATATAAATTTTGTGTGTTGTTTAATGAAAAATAGAATGCAGTCGAAAGTAGTATATAGTGACTTTTGAAACACTGGATTTTCGGTCCTTTGTGGTGCCAATTACAGAGCATTTTACCCTAGTAAGGAATTAAAGCTGTAACAGACGGGCGTACCGAACCGCAACCTTGGTCCGGTCTGAGGCCTGTTCGACCGCGTGCACTGTGTAAGATGGTCCGGCGTGCGTCCGTTAAGGACGCAGTTATCAGTGAGAGCGAAAAAGAGATATGCTGACCTGGGCTATAACCGCGAAAATCGATCGCGAAAATCGAAGTTCGCAAATTCCGGGTATCTTTCTCTTTTACTCCAATGACGGCCTAATTAGAGTGACAGAGAAATATCCCCGCAATTTGCGAATTTCGGTGTTCGCGGTAGCCCCACTGACTAATAAAGGTCTAACTATACAATACAAATACTCTTTAGTGCACATCTCATTACAGAAAACAATACAAATGATACAGGAATTGTACAGGAAGAAGAGGCGGTCTTATCGCCTATACACCTTATCATTTGTCACATAAATCTGTCGTTTTAAACTATTACTCAAACATCACAGGTATTTGTTGTCACAGAGTTGTCAAAAACGTCAAACGTCAAATGTCAACGTCGTAAACACGTGTGGTGTGCAGTTTTATTTTACTGAAATTTCTTAAAAAATACCATAAAATGAAGCCCAAGTCAAAGAAAAACGTGAAACCGTTGTTATCAGACAAAATCGCCGATGCATTAACGATAAAACCGCGTGCGGACATAGAAGACGACCATGTTTTTGGCACGAAACCTAATACCGTTTCACGAGCCGATTTGAGCTCATCTGAGAGCGAGGACGACGCCGCTATCAGCGACTTTCGAAAAAGGAATGTTAATTTACTAAGTGAGATAAGTAAAAAGTACGAAGGGCAAGTGGTAACCAGGAAAGATCTTGATAAAAATACCTCCGAAAGCGAGGTCGATAGCGACTCTGAAGGTGGCGACGATGGCGGATTTCAGTCGAAACTAGCATCACTCGCGAGTAAATTTACTCAAGATGATTCCGATGATTCGGATGCTGAACAACGTGACAGCCAGAACGGTAAGAAATCATCAGATTCAGATGTAAGCTCAGGCGGTGAGAGTGACGACTATAGTATTACTCAGCGTCAGAAAGGGACAGACAGCGATCAGTCTGACGATGATGAAGATGAAGAAGGTTACGACATCAGTCAAATGGAGGAGCCAGTAAAAGAGGAGTTTGAGCATATGAAAAAACAGAATGTTTCCGAGGAGGCAAAGAAAGGCGCTTGTGTGAGAAACCAGCTATTAGTTTGGGAAGGCTTGCTAGAAATGAGGATACACCTGCAACGGTGCATGAGCACAGCCAACCAGATGCCATTTCCAGAGGTTCATAAGGATTTGAGGCAAAATAATGAGTTTGCCGAGGTCTGCAGTGCTGCAACTAGCAATATTGCTAGTGTCTTAGATAAGTAAGTATTGATTATGTGTCTACTTTAACCTCCAGACACACAAGAAGCAGTTGTTCTGTTTTGAATTTAGAACTCTTAGTTAAGGTGTGATTTAAATGTCATAATTTCATAGAAGTTTGATGTTTCAAATAACACTTGCACTGCATCTGCTATCAAAATTGCTGCAGACTTTACTTGGTTTAATTCTATTACAGTATTAAATGTAAAATACTGATTAAATATTCTCTTTTCAGGTTCTTATCTCTACAAAGCATGCTATTAAAAGGTTTTCCTGAGACTAAAGCGCTCTCCACAAAGAAACAGGCTACAGAAACTGTTGATAAAAAAGAAGAAAGTGACGAGGAAATACCTAGCGACACTGACAATGAAGAAATACCATCAGACACAGAAGAAGAAGATAACACACCAGTTGAAGAGATATCTCTAAAGAAAACAAGCAAAGAACAACCACAGAAGAAACGTAAACTAACTGACTATGAAAGCGAACTGGCCACAGTCCACAAAGTGTTTAAACCATTCAGAGATTCCACTATCCAAAAGTGGAATGAAAAGACCCGTTTGGCTACCGCTACTAACATCAAAAACACGCCAACAAACACTATCCTACAGCAAATATCTTATATCCTGTCAGATAGAAGTAAATTAGTTAAACGCACACAGCTGAAGCGCTCGGAATACGATATAGTTGGATACAAAAAGCAAAATGATTTAGAAAATACGGAAGCTAACGGAGATAATCCAGTTACAAAGGACAGGAAAGACGATGATGAATACATAACTGAAATATTTGATGATAGTGACTTCTACCATCAGTTACTCCGAGAGCTTATTGAGTGTAAATCTGCGGACATATCGGACCCGGTCCAGCTGAGTCGGCAGTGGATAGCTCTGCAGCAAATGAGAAGCAAAATGAAACGGAAAGTTGATACGAAGGCTACGAAAGGACGGAAGATTAAGTATGTGGTACATAACCAACTGGTTAACTACATGGCACCGGAGAAATGTACCACGTGGACCGATGAGAGTACCAACGAGCTGTACAGCTCACTGTTTGGGAAGAGGTTCGAATATAATAATGTAGGATTGAATGCTAACTTAGAGAGTGGATTGAAAATAAAAGATTAATTAAACATTTCTTCTGTCTTGTTACTGAACTATCTATCCACAGCATCGCGCCAACTAATTACGCTGGGGTGGTATTACACCTATCCAATTTCTTTGTTCAATGTGTATTGCGTCTTACATTGTGCTTAATAAGAGTCACTCTCTTATTATTTATTAAGCACAATGTAAGACGCAATATTTATTGGACAAAGATATTGGGTAGATGGAATACCACCTTTTTTTTTAAGAGGGGAAATATTTTTTCATTTCATTTCATTTATTTATTGCAATCATGTTCAAAAAGCCTCCTCCACACTCAGTCTGCAGCGGATTTGATAGCCCACGCAGTGCATTTGTTATTTTAAACGTCAAACTTCTATGAAATAATGATTATGACATATAAATAACACTTGCACTGCGTCGGCTATCAAATCTAGACCTCCGACTCTAGCTTGGTCCTACTATTGAATGCTTTCGCGCCGTCAGTTGGATAGCTGCATTCAACTGGCTTATAAACAATCGTAAGCAGGCACAGCCACATGATAAACAAACTACGACTTATTAGCGTGTTTATTATAGGATGACAAAAATCTTGTTAATAATTTAAAGATGAAATGTTGTTTGCGAGCCGCGCGATAACCCCGCGGTCGGGCGATACGCGGGCCAGAGGTCCCGATTGGTACCTATTGCACTCCACTAGTGCTCAAGGGTACTTATTGGGACACGTAACATCTCGAAAATACATGTGTAACACTTGATTATAGTTACCTAATTTAGACTGTGGAAACCTGAATTAATAGGTATACAACATTACTTTAATATACACAACGAGGCGCGCATTAAAAACGAATGTCTACCATTTGTTTGCTAGGTAGGTAGCATAGCAGTTGCATATTCTACTTAAACTAAAGCTTGCTAGCATTGCTATTTGACATATGACCATCATATGACATGACTACATGACACTAACAATCTTCTGGGGCCAAATTCGACATGTGCAACTGTCAGATTTCGCATCCACGTCAAATCAACAGATGATTTTATTCCATACTGAGTGTTGATTCCATCAACGGTGGATAATATAATTTGGTACAACCAAAACTCAACTCTAAACTAAGGGTGGTTCGGTTTGCTTTGCTTGTCACCCTAACTGTGGATTGTTAATGTCAAATTTTGACATTGTACGTATTCGAGAACTTATGATTTTTACGGGAGATCAACACGATACGTCAAACGTCGCTTGTCGAATAGGGGTCCTGTACATTTACGGGTTGATGTTAGGACAGTAGGTACATTACCTACGTAGCGTCCATAGAATGTTTAACTTTGGTTTAACTCTTGTTTACTTGTTGGGCCAGCAATAATGTACGGTGAATTGTTATTGTCAGGTGACAATTATCGCCGATAGAATGCCGCAAGCGATCCCATGATGACTGCTCCCCTAACGGCAAAAAGGGTGACGCCGCAGGGGATGTTAGTGGATATTCTCCTCCCCTCCCTTTGGCTAGCATGGCATACTCGTAGCACCAGGGGTGAGATGCGTAAGTATGAAAATGCATTAAGCCTTTGCATCAAAAAAAGTAAAAGTATCCTATTAAGGTACAGTCTCAGATATATCGGAGCGGCCAAGGTGTTCACAAAGTTTGAACACGCACTCTAACGCCTTGACAATAGAGGCGTGTTCAGATATTTGTGAGCGCCTTGGCCGCTGCGATAAAACTGATGGCGACTGTACCTTCATATGTATTTTTGATGCTTTTCGGTAAGATTTTTTTTACATATTTAGGTATTAGATAGGTAGTTAATAATAATACCTAATATATACTACCTACATGAAGCATCTAACTAATTTAAAAGACGTCCTCCTAAGATGGCAAAGATTTACCTATGATTTATCAGCTTGATGTTGAAAATTACTCACGAGATCACATCGTGCTCTTCACATGCGGGTTGAGTAACCATAATGTAAATAAATACCTATTTGATCGAGTACAAAGGGTAAACAGCGGGTCGTGGCCGAGTCCGGCTTTCAGCCCGGAGGTCACTCACGGGTTCAAATCCTACTGGCTCTAGAGTCTGGGCGGCGCAGTTTATAAAACAAACGAAAGTAACAACAAGTTTTGTATGAAAAACTTAAAATCGATGTATCTATTGTTATGGTAAGTATCTGAAACTACATGTACTAAGTTATTACAGATATAATTTTATTATAGTTTATTCTATTGTATATACCTAAGTACATCTACATAGTTTTACAGCAATCTAGCTATATGTGACGTTTCCTCGGAAAAAAGTACCTTATGGCGGCCGGAGCTTACGTCGCATAGCGCCGCAATAATATTGGAGCGGCGTTAATAATATCGTAAGCGCTAACTGCCATAAGATACCTTTACCGTGGGACGTCACATATAGTCGTTTTGAAATGGCAGCGTAATTACGTTTGTATGGAGAACCGAACTTACCGGGGACTGAAAATGGCGATTGTACCTGCTAACCTTGTATAGGTACCGTAAAACCACCAAACTTTTATAATAGGTAGTTATTACTATAAATAGTTCAAAAGCCCCTAATCAATATGGTCCATAATTAACTCGAATATATTCGTTAATTTAAATAATTATTAGTATTATTACAATTCACAGTATGGTCACAGTTACAAGGCAACGTTTTCACAAAAGAAAGACAAATGTTGTTTTACCGCCCGTGCTAATATTGATACCCGAGCAAGCGAAAGATTCCAAAATTGAACCACGAGCGCAGAGAGTGGTTCGAAAAATGGAAACTTGAGCGTTGCGAGGGTTTCAAAGCACGAGGGTTAAACAAAATTTGCCCCCGAATGAAACATAAAATTTTTCACCACGCCACCAAATATAAAATGTAAAATATCAAACCAAATTAAATCCAAATGAATATTATTAAATAATTATCATCCAAAATCATCATTTAAAAGTCAATTCTGCCAGCAAACATAAGAAAACAACTCAAAATTTGCATTTGATTACCTACTTTGCCTCACATAAAATCACATGTGAATAAAATGCAACTTTGCTATCAGTTTTTGAAGTGCAAAGTAAGCCTTTCCGAGCTGGTGTGGTGAAAAAAAGATTTCGCGGTACCTATGTAGGTACCTACCTCTAATGGTCACTTGCACCATTCCATTAACCCGGGGTAGCCGGTTAAACCTGGAGTTACCAAGGTTACCAGTACAATTTGACACTGGGTTAACGGTTTAATCTCTTAACTCTGGGTTAGTGGGATGGTGCAAATTTGCCCTAAGTGTAACAGTTGCCTACTTGTATTCTTTACTTCCCCCCCCCCCAATCCCAATCCGCATTGGGCTAGCGTGTGGAGTATAGCCCAAGCCCTCTCGCGCATGAGAGGAGGCCTGTGCTCAGCAGTGGGACGTATATCGGCTGAAATGATGATGATGATGATTCTTTACTTGTCTACATTTATACAAGTAGTTGTCTAAATCCCCAGGATCCCAGGTCAAATTTCTGTAGCAGCTTGGTTCACTGGGTTGACTTTTCCGTGACTTCTAATATAGATTCAAATATGAAATACTTGTCGCTTGGGATTCGAGCAATTGCTATAGTAACAGCACCAGTCATGGGACATTTAAGAGGAAATTTGGAGTATTTATGATATTTCCCTTATACATGTAATTGGTCTACCGCTTAGCGTGTTAAAAGATGAAAGTCCTATCCGTCTTTCATGTTTTAGGCGTGTTGTATCAAAGATACTGCAATTCGTTTCCACATATTTAACAAATTAAAACTACGCTTTTTTTCTCCAGTCATGGACACCAAAGTTCCAGTAATGGGCCCCCGCTAATGGACGTGGATCCAGTAATGGGCCCCCTATAATGGACATTGCTCTATGAGTGTAAAATATTGAAATGGGGAATAAATTACGGCAAAATAAAACAATTTTTGGTATAAGCTTTTATCGCTGAATGTATTTTTCTTTCCACAGCCAATTATTATTGTATTAGATCCATCGAGACAATTCTAATATACCCTAACACAATTAGTTAGGGTTTAATGCGATAAAGTTGCCACGGCCACCTCCTGTCTCCATCGTCAGATCAGGTCCATGTTATCATAATATTGCATTATCATCCGATTTGCATACTTAATTACGTACTTACACAAAATTTCAACTGAATCGGAAATCGAAAAGTGGCTCAAATTCAGCTACCAAGATTGGACCCACACTAACTAACAGGGCAAGTTAAATAAAAGTTTGGAAAAACGATATTAATTTATCCGAAGTCCGAGAATACCTCCTGATGGACATAATTCTTAACTACATTTTATTTCTGTATTGTTTAAACATGAAATTATGGCATAGCAAGCATCATTCTGTCATTTGTCCCATCATAGGAGGTACGCGGTTTTACAGCTCCTATAATGGGATTGGGCCAAATACCACTATTTTTTTACATCTGTGGAGTCACAACATAGTGTGTTGTATAAAGATCTCTTATCTCTTATCTCTTATACCTTATCTCATGGTAAATGCAATTAACAAAACACATTCTAGTTTTCATCAAGTATTAATTAATTAAAATTTAATAAATTAACTCATCTCTCTTAGCGAAGTTGTTAAGAATTCGTAGTGGTATTTTTTTTCAGTGACACGACAACTTTTAGGTTGACGCCAATTTCTTAAAAAACAACCAAATTTAATAAAACTTCAAACTGAAACAGCTCTAGGACTCTTATTTATGATAATATACAGCCAGTGTTTATAAACTACTTTTAAATACTTATTTTAGAGGAATTATGTTTTTTTGTCCCATTACTGGTTCCACGTCCATTATAGGGTCCACTACTATACGGGTTACGGGAATATCACTACATTCCAGTGTTCATATTCTACAGATAGGTAGGTAACTTATGAATATTATCTAGATGCTATTTAAAACGGAGGAAAAAACAATACAACAAGACCATAACAAGATCTTTTATTTTATATTTACTTTTCTAAACCACTGTGATTGTACATTAATAATATTTAAGTAACTATTTAAGCTTATTATGATTGTTTTAATTTTTGGATATTTTTCAATGAAATAAATTTTATCTTTAACTTCGAAAAATAGGAATAGGAAATTCGCAACGAGTGGCGAATTTTAAAACGCGAAACGAAAGGAGTGCTACACTCTCAACTCAATAAAAACATCTCTAATTTTCATTTATATTTACTTGTATTATCGTTACCGTGTTTGCCATTAGCAGTGTAAATAAAACCAAAAGATCTGCATAGCAAATTTTTAAACAGATGTATATATTGTCAGAGTAGCGGCGCGTTTGGGGAAATGAATTAGAGATTCACTAGATATGAAATAGTAAAGATATGTGACGTTCCACTGGTAAAGGTACCTTATGGCGGATGGCGCTTACACTATTGCAGCGCTATGCACATTTCCCGAATCGCGCCGTAGCACAGAATAAATAATAGTACTAGGTACAGAAGACTCACTCTCTAACAAAACGCATCTGTTACGATCAGCACAGATATTGCCGCTAGGTGGCGTCAGCGCCACACGCGGCTTATGGCTTTCCCCAAAATTGTTGTGGAAGTGGAACGGATGTACTTTTAGCTACCTGTAGCAAAGCGACGAAATCGCGGAGTGAGCCACGCCTGGCCGTAGGTACTACTACGTACTAATTGATATAATAGATAAAAACTGTTTCGTGCGGCGCGCCATATATTGTGTTCCCTTCTTATTTCCTGGATTTACTATCTTACGTACTTACCTATGTAAAGAATCTACCAAAACAAACGATTCTCAAATCAAGCGTAGTTTTGTTACTGACCTGGAGGTCACGTCACACTGGTGCCTGACACTTGGACTCGCCCGCGCGCTCGACCAATCAGAACGCACGCCGAGCCGGGTCGGTGCCTTACGTCGCGTGGTTCGACACTGTGTTGACTGAACAACGTGCACATCGACTGGTTAACAACCTGCACATCGGACTTGCAAAGTAAACTTTGTATTAAATGAAGCATAGGTAAATTAATAATAAAAACAATAATAACTCTCAGTTAGGTACCAGTCTATAACGTACGTATTTACGAAAAGATTTTCAAGTCAAGTATAGTTATTACTGGGGGTTCGCCGAGATGACAAACGTGCATAGACAAACGCCAAACGAAAAGAAAAAATGTATCGGTATCACTATGAAAAGTTACGTGATTATTTCTGTACATTATTAAGTTTCGACCGATTGCGATCTTGGTTATCCGGCGGCCTAGCCAAGGTGACGATTAGCCAAGGCTTGCGCTTCGCCATCGAATTGTCTTGTGTCACTTTATCGCTCTTCCATATTAGTGTGACATTTCGTTCGCTACGTAGCGTTAGCGATTGGCATGTTGTCTACGGCAGCCATTCTCAAAGTGTGTTCCGCGGAACCCTCTCAAAAGCCTCTCTTGGGGTTCCGCGAAAATATACTTGTAATAATAAGAAAAAAACCAGCTCTTCTATAGGTATATCTGGTCCAAAAAAGTTTGCGAACCGCTGGTCTACGGGGACTGACGTGACGGCCTACCGCGAACCACGTTCGACGTGTTGCCTCCTTGCCACACTTACGTAAGAATTTACAATTGCGACAAAGAGGGAACACGTCGAACGTGGTTCACAGTATACCTGTGGGCCCTCTGAAGGCCACGTTACACTGGCGCCCGACACTTGGACTCGCCCGCGCGCTCCACCAATCAGAACGCGCGCGCGCGACTGACCGGGTCGGTGCCTCGACTCGACACCGTTGACTGGTTAACAACCTGCACAATCGGACTTGCAAACTAAACTTTATGTTGAGCGGGGACGAGGTTATGAATAAAATTAACTTACTACTTACTTGGTTGGCGCGGTGACCCAAAATGAGTCTTGGCCTCCAACACAAGAGCACGCCACTTTGATCTTTTATTGTAGGATGGCTGAAGATCGGGCAGTCAAAAGGGCCTACTTGGGTCGACCAACTGGGCATCGTCCTGTTGGTCGTCCTAAATACCGTTGGGCAGATAGAGTGGAGGCAGATCTCCGTGAGCTCGGCGTCGGCGAAAGCTGGCGGGATACCGTTCTGAATAAAATTAAAAGATAGATAATTGTAAAATGTGTCCATCTGAGATATAAGAGTGGCTTCTTGAGCCTAGTGTGTAAAAGTTGGAAATTAGACTGAAACCGCAAGAAATTAATCACAGTGCGTTCTAATCCTTACACGTCAAAATAAACTACTTACTTATAGCGGAGGCAGTTATAAAGTTGACCCAAAAATGTTTTATTAAGCTATGAGCTTCATCACATATGTCCCTTGAGTAATTCTAAGCATTTCAAGCCTGGGAGGCAATAAGAAATGTGCGTATACTCGGATTTGTAATGGATTCAAACTTTCAACCCCTTTTTAACCCTGTTAGGGGATGAATTTTTCAAAACGCTGAAATTACTTTTCCTGTCTTTTAATAATATCCCCAAATACAAAGATTCAAGTCCCGCGTTCGAATTTTTTTTTGATATCCATACAAACTTTTAACCCCTTTTTCACCACCTTAGGGGATGAATTTTCAAAAACGCTGAAATTAGTTTACTTGTATTTTAATAATATATCGTTTTACGAAGTTTCAAATTCCTAGCTTAAAATAAAACTTGAACCCCATACAAACTTTCATCCCCTTTTTAACCCCCTTAGGGGTTGAATTTCTCAAAATCGCTTCTTATCTCTTGTACACTTTATAAATGTAATCTAGTGTGCAAATTTCAACTTTCTATCTTTTGTAGTTTCGGCTCTGCGTAGCAAAAATCTCCAACCAAATTTTTCACCTTTTTACGTTTTTCTTGTAAAATTACTATGAAACTGAAAAAAAAACAAATATCAGCAATGAATTATACGTCTTTGGTTTATACGAAAATGATACCAAACTTGCCCTTGTAGCCACCAGGATCATAATAGATTTTTTTTAAAGATCTCCCACCCTCCCCGACTAGACGCACGCTTCTTTTTGCCTCCCAGGCTAGAAATGCTTAGAATTACTCAAATATCAGATGTGAAGAAGCTCATAGCTTAATAAAAAAATTTTGGGTCATGTATGGCAGCGTTACATAACTGACTCCAGTATTACACCGAGTCCTTTTATGAACAAAATATTTTTTTATTATTTTTACTAGACGAATCCACTGCATTGGGGGTTGGGGGGATCGGGGCTAGTATAGGTACACTACTATATAGGGGAGGGGGGCCCAAAGCGGGCACCTTAAGAGGAACTGCGAAAAAAGTATGAAAAAAATATCAGTAACACTTAACTTTGAACGTACCGTAATCGTAAATATGTATAATGCTCAAACTGCATGCGATTAGCGCGCTAGCATTACGTTTAATTATTTTTATTAGTTGTCGATGATCCTTGTGTAATTATTCAGCAGTGCGATGGCCAAGTTATTATATGTATAAAAAGTTTAACGTATCTTATTGATACGGTTTAACACCCCCTGGCACTGAATAAAATAACCGACTTGGTTTCACATATCATCTCAAAACTTTTTTGTAGTGGAAGAATTGCATTGCGATTCTTGCATCTTTTTACATGTAATGTTTTTGATGGGATTATTATTATTAGGATAGGTTAGATCCTAGATAATTTAATAACCGGAGTCGTCTTTAAGAGCTTAGGTACCCCTCTGCCGAAAACCTTGCACAATTGTGCAAACTTTTGTATGGACTGACGTTTATCTGACATGGCTATTTGTACGTTACGAACAAATCATGTGCAAATAGCCATACATTTGACGTGCCCCTCCCCCGCAAAAATAGGCAAACTGTTTTGTACAGAAAATAACAGCCATGGCGTCTCCGGTTACTAAATACTCAAAGGGCATGGTATAATAATATACTCCGCCTGGTACTCTCTTCCCGTCTTTTTGTGGTCACGTGACTGACACAAGCCTACGTCATAATGCGACAGCGCTATATGATAATATGCGACAGCGCTATATGATAATATGCGATAGCGCTATATATAGCGGCCATGATATTGTGACGTAGGCTTGTGTCACTCTGGGAAGAGAAGACCATGTTTTATTAGACTATGCTCAAAGGGTTAGGTTAGTACAGTCCAAAGTATTCATTTATGACTCATTTCATACCTTGTCACAGTGACAATCAATATGAAAGTCGCTGGATACCTCATACTATTGTCATGGCTCCTCTACACGATGGGCCAACGCCGGCCACTTCAAGGGACGCAGCCATGCGGTAGAATGAGATAGCAATATCACTTGCTCCCTCTAACGCATAAATGCGTCACGGAGTGGCCGGCGTTGGCCCATCGTATAGAGGAGCCATCACTTCGACAACGACAAGGTACAAAATGTAATCTCTCTACATTTAAACCGCTGTAATTTGGTGGCGATAAACTTTGACCAAGATAACTGCAGCAATTTTGATAGCCCAGACTGCAAGTGTTATTTTAAACGTCAAACTTCTATAGAAATTAATATTCCAAGTGAAGCAGTTTACTTACTCACGTTTTACTAAGTGCTAGAAATAATATTATTTTGACCTTAACTCTAACGTGATCTATGAACCTAAGTTATCATGCTTGCTCATCTCATCTGGGAAATAATTTCTGCTATTATTGCATATGCTATAATAATAATATGTTATCCAAGGAGATAAAAAATAATTTAGCCTATATACGTCCCTCTGCTGGGCACAGGCTTCCTCTCAAGCACGAGATGGTTTGGGCTATAGTCCCCACGCTGGCCCAATTCGGGTTGGGGACTTCACATACCTTTGAATTTTTTCTGCATACAGGTTTCCTCACGATGTTTTCCATAAAAAAAAAATTGTTCTGTGTTAGGTATGCTAAGGCTTTATTATTTAAGTTTCCTGTTGTCGGTATTATAATATAACATGTTCCGAGAAACTCTACATTTGATTTTTACAAGTTGTGTTTCGGTACGGAGAAAAAACATCGCGATTAGGTAGGTTAGCCTGGAGGAAAGGGGACGACAAGTATTCCATACAAACGTACTCGTAGTCCCATTTAAAGGTGTAACAAGTGGGGATCCGTTTAAAGGCATATTTGGTATCTGACTACAAAAAGTAGAAAAATATTTTTTTGAGGCGAAAAATTTTTGAACTTGGCTTGGCTGACTTGGACGGCTTGCCCCGTAGAAAAAAACGGGTATCTTTTCCTATTTTTCGTAATCAGAACTCAATTCCGAATATGCCCACTATTTTTGTTACACCCTGTAGAGAAACATTTTTATAATATTAGATATTTATTGTTCTGTAACTGAAGATGTTCTTAAATTAGACCTATTTCTCTAAATATTAATGAGACCGCGGGAGTTTGATTTGTTATTCTCGTTATGGTTGTATTATCCTACTTGTTCGAATTAAACGTATTGAATTGTATTTCTTTGAATACTGTTGAGATAAAAACCAAGCATACTTCTTGCTGCTGTGTTACTTTTTTTCTTATTTAACTATTTGTTTACTGTATGTTATTTCTGTCTTTTTTCTTCTTGTCTGTTACCTTCCGTGATTCTTCTCACTTGATGGTCTCATCGGAAGATCAGCGCTGGAAGTCACCAGCAACATGCTGAGATGGGGCCATCCATTTCGTGGCACTTTAATATTATTTTGTGTTTTCTCTTTTATTATGTATTGTACCGATTGTTTGTGCTTACGAATAAATCTATTCTATTCTATTCTATTCTACCTATTACAGGGTTAAAGTTAGTTAGCACATATTTTGTAAAATAACAATTTAACATAATTTTTTAAACACTGGAAGCATTTTTACCAAACTGCCCTATAAACATAGGTAGTTTTATTTTTGTTAATTACTTATTTTGAATTCAGTTGCAGTATGTACAGATGTTCTGCATACTTGTTTTCCATCGTATTTACTCGGAAACGTTCGTATTTGTCACGCTACTTCAGTCAACCTCAGTACTTTTTGTACCGAGACTGACTGAAATAGCAAGACACGTTCTAAAAACATTTCCATCAAAATACGATGGAAAATAATTATGCACTACTTACATCAGTGGTTAATTATGAATAAATGGCTTTTTTATTTTATTATTTATTTATTTTATACTTTATTTTATTATTTATTGATTTATACATCTGTACCTTTCATTAAACTTGTCGAAAAAATAAAAGACGAATAAGAGATTTAACTTTAAAACCAGCTCAAATCGGGAGAAGTTTAGCAGAAGTAGGCAGGTAGAAAATACGATTTAAATAATTATGCACTACCAGGCGTGGCTTACTCCGCTATTTCGTCGCTTTGCTACAGGTAGCTAAAAGAACATCCATTCCACCCCAATTTTGGGGAAAGCCATAAGCCGCACGTGGCGCTGTCGCCACCTAGCGGCTATATCTGTGCTGATCGTAACAGACGCGTTTTGTTAGAGAGTGAGTCTTCTGTACCTAGTACTATTATTTATTCTGTGGCACTACCTACATCTGTACCTTTAATTAACTAGTCGAAAAAATAAAAGACAAATAAGAGATTTAACTTTAAAAGCAACGCAAATCTGTGAAATACCAAACATAGGTAGGTAGCCTAAATTTTCCCTTAAATGTCTCATGATTGTTACCGTTACTATGTACGATATTTAAAAAAGTTGAATACGCTTCAAATCCAATGTTACGAATTACGATAACATAGCTCAGCGTGGCTCGCCACCACATGGCTGTAAGGCTGTATTCTTCCTCAAGAGCAGCGGTATCTGATAACATCGCGCCGGCGTAGTTGTAACTAAAGCTTATTTATATTAATTTTGTATCAAGCAGAACCATCTGCGAACGATGCTAAGCTTAGCTGCTTGTTATTGTAAGCTTGTAAGTTTACAATAAACTAAAAGTGGCAATAAAATACTGTTTTGGGTGTGAGTTCAAAATTTAATATTTAATCTAAATGTGGGTTTTATAGAGCAAGATAAAGCAAAACAACATACCTTTTGACATAAAAACAGGACAGTATATTAAATTTTAATCTACATATTAACGTTGAAATACAAAACACCTGGAAAAATTCAAGCCTTTTCTACACATTGTTTTTAAACACTGGATTCCGGAGTTTGTGGCGACGGGTACCTCCATCCTGCCATCATGTGATCCGGATCAGGTCGACGAACGATGCTTGTCAAAGGAAATCGTAGCCCTAAAATTAAGATTAGCGGTATTTATTTCTAAGTTTGAAGCTAGCCTAGTCACTATTGCCCATTTACGCAACGAAATCATTAGTTTGCGGAATGCTGCAATTCCAATGCGGCTTCAAATTTCAAGAACGATCATCGACCTGACACTCGTGCTCGTGTCGAGTCTGTTAGTTTGCGTGTTGCTGACACGGTAAAATGTGCCGCACGCGCCGCTGCACCGCCCGCGCGCCCCCCGCTCGTGCGTCCGCCCCCTATCACCTCGAAATCACGTCAGCGTGCACATGCTGACGTCGCGTCGCCGGTCAGCCTGTCGCAGCTTACCTGGTCAACGCGCTTGTTAAGGTGTATGAAACACAGGCACCACTTAAGGAGAAGTTTGGTTTTCTAAATTAAAAAAACCTGTCAAGCGCGCACGAGTGATCCTATAAGGGTTCCGTTTTTTCCTTTTCAGGTACGGAACCCTAAAAAAGACTATCAATTATATGGAATCCTCATTATCCTCATGTTTATCTTACCCCGAACAAAATAAACTATGTTAGTCCTACCCCACCTTACGTTAGTTACGTTATACTATATTTTTATTACTACGTTTTATTATTACGTTATATTATATATTTACCCAACTAAATTTATAACTAACTTAAAATTACTAAATCACAAAAATCTTAACCTAAATTAATAAGTTAACAACTATTAACTAACACATATATATTACGTTATATATTTATATATTACGTTATATATATAACTGTATAAAATACGGTAAAAATATATTTCTTCATTTATTTTTAAAGTATGTAAGATTTGTACGTAAGATCTGTCATAGGATTCATCATTTACCGCGAGAAGTATCTTCGCCCGCTACCCGCAGCCGCCGTGGCCTCGCCCTCCTTCAGATAACATCTGGGCGCCGCCCGCCCGCAGTATTAAGAGCGCGCGCGACCCAACCCAACGTCCCACGACTGGGCAGTGAGTGACCAAGTGTAGTGTTGTGAGTGACTAACGGATGACAATACTTTTTGGTGAGTTTTTGATGTTACTTGTGTGCCTACTTAGTTTTAAGAGTGTTGAACAAGTTTTATGATTAAATCTTTTGAGCGTAAAGTTTGGAAACTTTGAGTGGAATATTAATTCTCATTTTTCTAACTTGGATTATTTGTGGTTCTTTTGCACATTTTTTTACATAATTGTTTTTATTTGTCTGAAAACAAGTACAATAATTACGTATTCAATGCGGGTCAGAATAATAGTTTCTTATCTAGATATCAATACGGTAAGTATGTAATAACAAGTGATTGAGTTATTTAAATTATATTCTTCCTTCAGCATTACAGTACCTACTTTGCTCTGTGTGAAATTAAGAAAACCATAATATTTCCCGAATTTGCGTTATAACCATTTTTACGCGTTGTAAAACGCTTTTAACACTAATTAATAGCTTTTCATCACACTCGCTCAGTATATGTGGAATTGCACGCAGGCGTAGCGGGAGTTATAGAAAAATCGTTTTCCCTAGGGAGTTATGAAGTTTCTAGTGCCATAATTAACAATTTTTTTGTCTTTTAACTTATTTTTTGTATCGCAAGTGTGATGAAAAACATTGTGTGTAACTCGGGGCGTAATAATATTGCAAACTCGAGTCTATAAATCGCTCCGGCAAGCCGTCGCGATTTAACTTACTCTCGTTTGCAATATTTAACTTACGCCCCATGTTGCACAATGTACTATCAACATTTCAGCTGATTATATGCTTGACATTGATTTTTTTAAACCAAGTATATTCCAAGAATACCATTAGACCACAAACCGGCTAGCGGCTAAAGTATTAAAAATTTAGCGATTTCGCAAGCGACACTGCACTGGTGAAAAATCATCCCTTAAGGGTGTGAAAAGGGGGGTGGAAGTTTGTATAGGGAATCAATAAGTGGTGAACCGATTTAGATGAAATTTGGTATGGTCTACATCTTTGATTGAAAATAATATCAAACTTGACTTCATACCTAAACAAACAATTATTAATCTCTGACGTCGCCGAAGCTGAAATTTGAAAATGCTCCCCCGACTGCATCAAAAATCTATGTTGTTTCACTTCTTAGGAATACAAAGATTAAAGGATGACTCACGCTAGACAGGGCCGTGTCCGGGCCGATGCTTCCGGCGCTTACCTTTCTATGACATGACAGGCGATCACGTGATGCTTTCCACAGAAAATGTTGCGCCTGAAGCTCCGGGTCGGACACGGTCCGGTCTAACGTGAGTCATCCTTAATTCTGCCAAAGGATACTTTTAGTTCAGAGAAAGCCGTATTTCTCATTTTTATATCGTGTAACTTTGATTTATTGGCAATTTACTTAAAATAAAGGCAGTATTTCTTTATCAAATAGAAGTGCTCTTATTCTAAGTAAAGGAGTACCTTAATAACGATTGAATTTAAAGTAAACTTGCAGATAAAGTACCTTAAGAGGCAATTACGGAGTTTAATGTGATTGTTTATTTGGAGCATTCCACGGGCTGTCCCGTACAAACGCATTTTATTTCCTGTGTTGCCACTTTTTTTCAGCATTTAAAACAGACGATTAATTTTCTGTCATATTTTTGACCATTTGTCATAGAAAAAGAAACTCTTATACCTGCAAATCTTCAGAAAATTCGCGTTTGTACGGGACAAACGGTAGACAATTTCATGGAATGCTCCTTATTCCCTTTGTTCATTAAAAAGAACAGGTATGTGTGTATAGAAACAAATGACAATTAACTACTCTATAACTTAATTAACCTCGTGCCGCCCAAGAAAAAAAACGCAAGATCAGCTAAACGCCCAGTGTGCAATATATGAGCCATAATATTTTGAAGTCGTAACTGCCCACGCACTTCAAACATATTTTTTTTTACACAAAACTCGAGCAGGATTTTTTTTATTTTTTTCTGGGTATATGTGAATAAAAATGAATACAGTAAACTGAATTTCACCTTCGTATCTTTTGTTCATTTAAATGCACATTGGGTTTTTGATTGATGTTATAAAGTAATAAAATATATTTTTTTCAATCAACTTTAAGGCACGTAATCGCGATAACGTAGCCTCTGACTATTATTATTCTGCTTAAATAGTTACATAATAAGCCACGCAAGTCAAAAATAATTAGAAAAAAATTTTTTTAGTGTTGGGCTATATTTTTATGTATGTTAACATTCATATTTGACACTGAAATGCTTTATAACAAGGTCTGAAAAATAGTTAATAAACTTCCTTAACATACAACTTAATATCCTTCTTAATTATATATAAGTTATAGTATGTTTGCTGTGTTTCAGTATCACTTCCTTCGAAACTTTATTTTTCACTAAGACTGTAAATATTTGGTTCATCACCAGAATGTTGGTATTCAGGATCACAAATTTTATTGTGTGATTGCAAAAAATCTTCCAGCTTGTATTCAACAAGTAAATCATCATGCAAACCTAAAATAAACTATCAAAAAAGAACCTTCAGTAGTAGGTTATATTATGTATTTTTATAACAGTAGCGCCCAGTGTGCAATATGATGAACATAATCTTACGATTAAGAAAAAAAATGTTTATTTGTGCGTTTGTAAAAAAATAACAGTATATTTCAATAAAACAAACATTTAGGATAATTTTTATATCACTCTCTAAACGATAAAAGCCATGAATCATTTAATAAATCAAGATTATATACCATGTGTCGCGCGTGTTTGAATAATTGCGGAAGTACAACACTTGTCTATGAATATCTGTCAAACGTCAGCTGTCAAAATGGTCGCCACTGAACCGACCATTCACGACCTCTAGGTAAATTCCAATTATGCGCGATAATTTAAAATTTACGTCTGATAAACTTTTATGTACAGCGTATTGTACACTGGGCGTTTAGCTCTGAATTTAATTTCTAAAGTCTGGGCAGTTATGCTGAGTGTCACTTTGTACAATGTATTGCACATTGGGCGGCACGAGGTTAAAGAGGCTCAAGGGCCTAATTGAGATTTATTCTAGTTCAGTATTTGTACAGTTACTTTAGTACCTCTCTGTATTATAAAATGTAGGTAGGTATATTGTACGTATTATGTAAATAAATGTTTTTTTATTATTATTAAAAGATCAGTGTAATCTCGTGTTGTTTATATTGTTAATACCGGGTGTGGCCTGTAACACGAGCAAATAATTAAAACATAGATTATACTCCTTAAACGGTGTCACTGTTGTTCAACAACTTATAAAAATTCAACAACTTATAAGTATTTAGACCTCCTAATTTTCATACAAAATAAATACTATCTTCAATGGTCGCCATCGCCATGCCATATCATTTGTGATTAACGTTGCTTGTCATGCCTTAAACATGACAAAATTCGCAATACATTGCGTCTTAGAAAAACCTTTAAAGTGTATTAAAATTCAAACCACAAGTTATTTTTAAGAGTTGCTGAACAAATGTTGGTCAGTATGAGGAGTACAGCTTACAGTTACATTTTTTGCTCGTGTTACAGGCCACACCCGGTATATGTCTTTAATAACAACTTATGAGTATTCTAGAATAAGAATAAGACGACACGGGATGAAACTTGAAACCTTATTGTCTCACACCAGTATGTGATAAATGCTAACACGCAACCAAATGTTTACGGTCAAAGAATTTGACTTCAATACGATTTATTTCTTACCTTGTTATGGTGACAATCAATATGAAAAGCGCTAGGGACCTCATACTATTGTAAACTGTACTGTGAATTGAAATTAAATTCGTTGACCGTACAAACCCGACGCACTGATAATCTCGACAACTTCACATAGAATCCGGACAGGGTCGCCATGTGAGGTGGGGCGTTTTTTATTTTATTTTATTGATTCATAAAATGTACACAGCATTACAGCGGACTAATACACTGTGAAATTTATAATAGACAGTACACGATACAGTCTAGAAAGGAAAAACAGAATAAAATGCCAGAAAGAAAAACTAATACAAGACAGATGATTCACGTTTATCCAACGCCTCACAGAACTTCATACATCTAGACACGCGGCAGCGTGTCAAGCCAAGTTCAAGCAAAGGAACTGGCTAGCCAGCGCCAAGTGTAATATTACACGAACCACTTGGTGCCACTTTTGACCCTTCTATAACTCAAAACATCTTTAACGTAAACACATAAAACTACGTGTGTTTAATTATATCCATAAGGACATCTAGAAGCCCAAATTTCATGAAGC
Source organism: Cydia fagiglandana (assembly GCF_963556715.1). Classification (NCBI taxonomy): domain Eukaryota; kingdom Metazoa; phylum Arthropoda; class Insecta; order Lepidoptera; family Tortricidae; genus Cydia; species Cydia fagiglandana. The sequence continues at coordinate 4,872,278 of NC_085947.1, forward strand.
TAGCTCAAACGGTTATAAAGATATGAAGGTCAAAAAGTCGTAAATTTTAAGACTGACTGACATACCTATAGTACCTAAACCTAACCTACTTCCAGATGACCTAGAAGGATGAAATTTGGAATCCAGCTCAGTTATTGTGTGAAAGCGTAGGAAAAAATCTAAAAATTAAAAAAAGTTATAAAATAGGGGGGGTCCCCATACAAAAAAACCATTTTTTATTGTGACTGACATATAAGTACCTAAACCTAACCTACTTCCAGATGACCTAGAAGGATGAAATTTGGAATCCAGCTCAGTTATTGTGTGAAAGCGTAGGAAAAAATCTAAAAATTAAAAAAAGTTATAAAATAGGGGGGGGTCCCCATACAAAAAAACCATTTTTTATTGTGACTGACATATAAGTACCTAAACCTAACCTACTTCCAGATGACCTAGAAGGATGAAATTTGGAATCCAGCTCGGTTATTGTATGTAAGCGTAGGAAAAAATCTAAAAACAAAAAAAAGTTAATAAATAGGGGGGGTTCCCATACAAATTTCTTTTTTATTGTGACTGACGTATAGTACCTAAACCTAACCTACTGCCAGATGACCTAGAAGGATGAAATTTGGAATCCAGCTCGGTAATTGTGTGTAAGCGTAGGAAAAAATCTAAAAATAAATAAAAGTTAAAAAATAGGGGGGGTCCCCATACAAAAAACCTGTAATACGCGCTAAACAACCGGCCAACGGTGTGTCGTTGGCGGCGCGCGGCACCACATAATTAATACAAAGAACAGAAGTAAAAAACATGCAGCGGAAACACAAGAAAAAACATTAAATCTCAATACCTGCCTAGTTTTCTTTACAAAAAGTATTGATATCCCATCAAAAACATAAATGTAAAAAAGGAGAGCCAAGTTCAATACAAAAATTATGCTTGGCTGTGGGGTTCGCCGCAAAAAGAATGGAGATTTAAATGAGTGCCAAGTTCTATGCAAAATCCAAATATGTATTTATAGGAACAAAATAACATTATAAACAAGTATTAAACTCTATTTCTTTGCTTTATTGGATACCTATAACAATTGCTGTTATTTAAAAAAAAATGTGAGATCTTAAAGTAGGTTAGATTTGGCTTGGCCAGTTTTTATCAGAATTACAAAATATATATGTTGAATAACTTTATAAAATGACTGATGTAATGAAAACTGGCCAAGTCAAATCTAACCTGCTTTAAGATCTCGCATTTTTTTTAAATAACAGCAATTGTTATAGGTATCCAATAAAGCAAAGAAATAGAGTTTAATACGTGTTTATAATGTTATTTTGTTCCTATAAATACATATTTGGATTTTGCATAGAACTTGGCACTCATTTAAATCTCCATTCTTTTTGCGGCGAACCCCACAGCCAAGCATAATTTTTGTATTGAACTTGGCTCTCCTTTTTTACATTTATGTTTTTGATGGGATTATTTACACAGATCTATCCAACTACTTGCAAATACATCACATTCCGGTGCTGATGCGAGGATCGCATTAATATATTGTATTGTTGTTGTGTGAAAGGCGAATTACTTGGTCATGAGCACGTCATGAGTAGATTTATCGTGCCTTAACTACACCTTACAAAACAAAGTGCCCCGCCGCGTCTGTCTGTTTGTGTGTTTACAAATCGCGATAAACTCAAAAACCACTGAACGGATTTACATGCGGTTTTCACCTGTCGATACAGTGATTGTTGAGGAAGAATTAAGTGTATAATTTATAGAGATGCAACGGATAGTTGTTTGGCCGGATACCGGATATTCGGCCTGACCATCGGCCGAATATCCGGTATCCGGCCGCCGAATATTCGGCCAGCAGAACTATACTTACATTACGGTTTTTCAGGTGCGCATTCTGCAGGTTTGACCTGTTTCCTAGTTAAAGTTCGCGCGGACTCATTTCTACTTAGGTTCGAAATGAGTGCGCGTGCAAGCCAGTGGAATGATTAACTTGTTTTAAAATAATAAACAAGTACGATTATGACCGTGTCTGTTTTTTAAATCCAATTTGTTTACTCCGAAATTAAGCAATTCGGCCGGATAGTAGGTCATTATCCGGTATCCGGTCGGCTAGTACAATAGTGGCCGGATAGGTCGGATACCGGATAGTAACCGGATATCCGGTGCACCTCTAATATAATTTACGAAGCAGTAGCCTGTAAAAACCAACTCACCCCTCGTCATCCCTCCTCACCTCATTCATAACCCAACTGCCCTCGTAACCCTACTCACCCCCATTTTACGGTACTTAAAATTCCTTTCAGCGCCAATGTAAGTTTAAATAATTTCAATTTAACAACTACTAAAAACTTGGTTAAATAATTTCGGAGCTCAATCAACTTGAAATGGAAACCCAGACATTTTCAGCCGTTACTCAAAACTCCTAATCGGTTTTTCAACTTTCACTCCGACAAAATCTGATGCTGGGCTATAACAGTGAAAATCGAAGTTCGCAAATTGCGGGGATTTTTCTCTGTCACTCTGATTACGCCTTCGTTGGAGTAAAAGAGAAAGATCCCCGCAATTTGCGAATTTCGGTTTTCGCGGTAGCCGCTCGATATGATTGCAATGTCGCTTTCTGGCGCTTGTTTTGTAACAAAAATAGACGACAGGATGATTATTTAACTAACAGCTGTATCGATCGTGTGGGAGTTAGGGCCCGAATATAGACCTAAAGATATGGTACCTATTTATTGATACTCTAGGTTAGGGTTGCCATAAGTGTGGGGGCTCAGACCGGGACATTTAACGTAAACCGGCCAAGTGCGAGTCGGACTCGCCTTCCAAGGGTTCCGTACATTACACAATTTTCAACAATGTATATTTTGATGTGAAACGTGAGTGAAATCTTTAAAAAAGACCCGTAAGGGACGATCAAAAACTAAGCAATAAGTCCGACGCACGCTTGACTGCATATTTCTAATAGGTTTTTCTGTCATCTATAGGTAAGGAACTATTTAGTATTTTTTTTTTATTTTAGTAGTTTCGGAGATAAAGAGGGGAAGTGGTAATTTTTTGTCTATTTACTTAAATTACTTCTAAACTATTAATCTTAAAATTATTAATAAAATATATTTGAGATTCCCACAGCTTTATCACTTGATATATGTATAACACCATATAGTTTGCAAAACTTTGCTTATTAAGTGTCTCATTTACCCCCCAATAAGTGCCCCCTATGTTTAAAATTCATTTTATTTACGTTACATGTCCGTCTTCGGGTTATAGATTGACATAATATATGTGTACCAAATTTCAACTTGACTGTCACAAATAATGTAGGTACCTAAATGAAAACGCGAGCGAAGCGAGCGCGAAATTTTTTTGAGATAGATTATTATTATTATTAGATAGAATGAGGTAGATTTTTAGGATTTCGTACTTCAAAAGGAAAAAAACGGAGCCCAAATAGGATCACTTTGTTGACCGTCCGGCCGTCTGTCTGTCTCAATGCCCCCTACTAAATAACTATGATTTATAAACCGGGACAATTTGTTTATGGGCCGGGACACCGGGACATCATGCTTCAAACCAGGACATGTCCCGGCGTACCGGGACGTATGGCAACCCTACTCTAGGTCCATGGGGTCCCAGCGCGCATAAGTTGCTCGCAGAAATCGCGAAGCGTCTGGTTGACGTAGGTAACTGCTGGTGACCGAAGAGCTGGCGGCTACCTCGCACAACGTATTAGCATTGCGATACAGCGAGGAAATGCCGCCAGCATCCTTGGTACAATGCCTCAAGGGTCTATTTTAGATTTAAGCTAGTTATTAATTTATTTTAGTAATACCACTGTATGTAAACCTCTACGTTATAAAATATTTAGCTTTCATAACTCAGGTATAATTCTAGAGTAAAAAAAATTAAAACTAAAGTTAAAACTGCAAATAAAATAAAACTACAAACTATAAAATATACCTACTTACCTAAAAAAACCAAACCAATTACAAAAAGATTACCACTTGCACAGCTTGCACTGCGTGGGCTAATATCAAATCCGCTACAGACTTTTCTTGGTCCGACTCTAGTTAAACAATTTTTAGGGTTCCGTACACAAAGAGTAAAACGGGACCCTATTACTAAGACTCCGCTGTCCGTCCGTCCGTCTGTCACCAGGCTGTATCTCACGAATCGTTATAGCTAGATAGTTGAAATTTTCACAGATGATGTATTTCTGTTGCCGCTATAACAACAAATACTAAAAACAAAATAAAATTAAGATTTAAGTGGGGCTCCCGTACAACAAACGTGATTTTTGACCGAAGTTAAGCAACGTCGGACGGGGTCAGTACCGTAAAGTCGGGTTACTTTAGCCGTCGAGGATAACTTTGGCCATTGAGATTTACTCGGTTCTGATTATATTATTGCACTACAATTACGGAGATATATCATGACTTTGGTTTTAGCTAACCTTTGATGTTTTTATATTTTTTATTTAGACCCTTTTAAATGAGGTTTTTATGTGGATCAAAGTTACCCCCCATTAGGTCAAAGTAACCCGAGTTTACGGTACTTGGATAGGTGACCGTTTTTATAGATCATGGTACGGGACCCTTCGTGTGCGAGTCCGACTCGCACTTGGCCGGTTTTACCTATGATAAATGTCCGTCCGAAGCCGAGGTCCGAAGGCAATGACCTAAATGTTTGCGTGTTTTTGGTGCCTTGATGCCTTTGTAATTATATCTGAGGACGGCCAAAACTTTACAAAGCTGAAGCTTGAAGAGTAATTAACAATATGATCACGTCTCGAACTAAGTAGACTTGGAATCACTTTGGCTTTTAACTAGATAAACACAGTACCTTAAATTATCTAAACTTTTCTATTTATTTAAATCTTTTTTTTCGGATTTTAAATGTTATAACCTCAAAATCAAAAGTGGTGGTAACTTTTTCCTCCAAATTTAAATTTGTATGTAATAGTGTCGTTTACATATTATTGTATTGTATTTTTGTTTTCATATTTTTTGACAGTCCACAAGTTCTCCAATTTATGCCTCAGTAACCTTTTTCATTTATGGACACATTTTTTCATACCTAATATAAATCTTAAAACCACCGAAATATCATGTTTATTTTGTATTCTGGCTTTTAATTTTTTAGGGTTCCGTATCCAAAGGGTATAACGGGACCCTATTACTAAGACTTCGCTGTCCGTCCGTCCGTCCGTCCGTCCGTCTGTCCGTCTGTCTGTCACCAGGCTGTATCTCACGAACCGTGATAGCTAGACAGTTGAAATTTTCACAGATGATGTATTTCTGTTGCCGCTATAACAACAAATACTAAAAACAGAATAAAACAAAGATTTAAGTGGGGCTCCCATACAGCAAACGTGATTTTTGACCAAAGTTAAGCAACGTCGGGCGTGGTCAGTACTTGGATGGGTGACCGTTTTCTTTTTGCATTTATTTTCGTTTTTTTTTTTGCTTTATGGTACGGAACCCTTCGTGTGCGAGTCCGACTCGCACTTGCCCGGTTTTTTTATTCAATAAATACCCTCTGAGAAAAAGTCAACTGTATACCTATAGTGCTTGCGATAAAACCCGCTGAGAGATTGACAGACAGAGATAAGATAAGATAATATATATAATAGGATTTCGATTGTCACCCATCGGGAATGGAACCCTGAAAATAAAAAAGGGTAGCATTAATACTGGAATATCATTTTCCTTTTTCCTTCGTCACCAAGTGGACTAAAAGGCCTATTTACTGATAACATTCAGAGGTAAAATATTAACCCATTTCATGTCTCAAACGATATCTACCCAAAAATGTTTTGTTGTGTCCCTAGCAGGACCCGAAAATTAAAATATTATGTGTATATGTTTGTATAAAGTAACCGATGTGGGCCTCCGGTGACCCGTGAAGCCTTTTGTGGTGAACCATTCCCGCATAGGGGTTGTACAAATGTGCACAAATCACGCGAGGTGTTTTCTGCTTTTTGACCCCCCCTTCTCCTTGGTGATATTTGGTGAGGTTTTTGTTCCCCATTCCCTCACACAACCACACATTTTTTCACTCGACCTAATTTTAAGATAAATAGTATTGTATAATATAGAAAATCTTGTTCATTTTTCTATTTTCGTTAAATAGACTCGCTATTATGAAGTGCAGAGTGCAGATTTATGTTTAACGAAACCGAGAAATAGTATTTACTCGTGTGTTAGGCTTTTTTCTTAGTTTCGTTCTCTGTAGAAAAATGCACGTGAGGTTTCCTTGTACCCTCCTCCCCCAACGTGATCTATCGTGATTTTTTCGTGACACCCCTCCCCCTATCGAACCTTGCGTGATTTGTGCACAAGCCCATACCAACAGCAAAAATTACTTAACAAACAACATGATATGCTTGTATCGTAGATATGTCCTTCGGGGATAATCCTGTGGGCTTCTTTTGTTTTTGCTTTTGGTTGATTTTGAACTCTATGTCTTACTAGTTGAACAGATCTGTAGAACTTTAAGAGGATTATTTGACTTACCCCCGTTACATTATTTGCAAGCATTTGTGTAGCTAATTTCTAGGATCTTATTACATGATCTTACCGTCTAAAATTGTGTAACCACACACAAAGTTGAGACCTTTTAATTTGCACATACACACACAAGTGCACAAGCACAAGCTTAATTAACTAGTGTTGGTAGGAACTCGAGTCATTAAACTTATTAAGTCTAAAGAGGAAATAGGAAATAGGCATAAACGCGAGTTTGTATCGGCGGAATTGTAAATAAGTGTGTGTACCTATTGCCATACGATAATAGTTACTTGTTTCACTCGGGGGCAAAGTTGTTGTTTAACTGCTCGTGCTAATATTGATACCCGAGCAAGCGAAAGATTCCAAAATTGAACCACGAGCGTAGCGAGTGGTTCGAAAATGGAATCTTGAGCGTTGCGAGGGTTTCAAAGCACGAGGGTTAAACAAAATTTGCCCCCGAGTGAAACACAAAACTTTTCACCACACCAACCCAAAGCAAATATTAAACGTAAAATATCAAATAAAATGAAACCAAATCAAATCCAAATGAATGCTATTATATATTTATCATCCAAAGTCATCATTTAAAAGTCAATTCTACCAGCAAACATAATAAAACAACTCAAAATTTGCATTTGTTTACTTTGCCTCACATGTGGATATATGCAACTTTGCTATCAGTTTTTGAAGTGCAAAGTAAGCCTTTCTGCGCTGGTGTGGTGAAAATAAATAAATAAAGACTCCGTCAACAAGATTGTAGGTTTTATCCAAGTTTTATCTAAATGCTAGTACGTGGGCCATACTGAAAATTTCTGGATTCTGATATATGAGACGACTTATTTTTTCTAAGTGGCCAGTCCAGGAATTTTCAGTGTGCCCTAAGTAGCAGTAAGGAAAATAAGCGTTATTTTATCTAGTTTGTGTGTCGTCCATACCTTTTGAAAGCAATACTCTGTTTTCACATTTTTCCCTCTATTTGTAGTGTAAGACGATAATATCTTGCCAATTAGATAGTTCTAGGTCAACGGGAAGTACCTACCCTGTCAATTTTGATTCCTCTGAGTGTCGAAATTCACATTTTTTGTGGCATGAACGACCGTATCTTTTTTTACGTACTATTTAAAATGGATGTTTTTGTATCCGAAATAAATGCTTTCATTTCATTTCATTTCATTAAACTTAGAAATTTGATTTTTTTCACAGCTTCTAGGGACTGTAGACATGAGTATATGGTTTTAATTTCAACTCGATACCTCCACGTTACTGAGATTAAGTATTTTGACAGATAGACGGACGGACGGACAACAAAGCGATCCTACGGTTCCGTTTTTTTTCTTTTGAGGTACCTGTGTAATCAGTGTGTATGTATGTGTCGGCGGCCGATCGTAAGATCAGGCATATCGTGAAATTCCTAGGCATATCGTGAAACGTGAAAATTTTTGACTCGTTCCCTGAGTATCGTTCCCTGAGTAGTTTGCCCTTCGGGCATCTGAAGCAACCTAACAAACCTGACCTACCTATATATTGGTTTAGTGTGACTATCGTCAAAACATTACACAGGAACATTACGATCTGCCTGGCCCCTATTTCACCAACGTGACAGGTGCGACAATTCGACAAGTCTCATTGTTGCTGACGTCACAGGCATCCATGGGCTACTGTTATCGCTTACCATCGGGCGGGCCGTATTCCTGTTTGTCACCATCATTGTATTATTAAAAAAAACTTTATTATATCGGCAAAAAACAGGTATTTCTCTTGTGATGTTTATGATGATAATGATGACAATTGTCACAAGATTTCAAAGAACTTTCGGTAATTCTTGACAGTAAATGAGTTCTGTGTCGGAATTTCGTGACAATTGTCGTATTTCTTGTGACAATTGTCATTAGCTTCGTAAAAGAAGTAATTAAGTATTTACTGGCGATATAGTGGAGTTTTTTTTAATTAACATGTTGGTGGCAAACAACCACACCGCCGGTCTGGTGGGTAGCGGTTACCGTAGCCTATGGAGGCCTGAGACGTCAGTAACAGTGATGTCGACAAATGCGACATTTGTCACGTTGGTGAAATAGGGCCCTGATCTTACGATCGGCCGCCGACATATGTACGATATCAGTCGTTTTCTTAGAGGTTGTAAATATCACGTTTCACATGAGTTCACTAAAATAGCAATATTCTCACCTTGTGTTGTATTACCTAGGCCTTATTTACGTAGGAAAGGACAAATAAGAAAACATGTACAAACAGATCTCTTAACTGTCCATCAGTGGACCTTATGCCTTTTGTAATAAGGTCCACCGAATGACACATTAACATTGTGTGGTACATATTACTTTCGGGCAAAATCCTTTTTACGTCTTGAATACAAATATCGTAGGATCTGTATTGGGCGAGATTCATTCTTATTTACGTGTGTTAGTAATATGAGTATATTTATTTTTATTTATTTATTAACAATATATTTACACGGCATTACAGACAAGCCAAGAAATTAAACAATGCAAAATACACAGTATACAAACACAAGAAATATATAAGGAGACATTAAACATAATTGCTGGACACCCTGACTGTATTGGTTGTAAAAATAAAACATTTTTATAATAGTACCTAAAGGTCAGACCAAGCTGACTCTGCACAAATTTTGCAAAGATCAAATATACAAAAAAACCGGGTAGGTGTGAGTTGAACTCGCTCACTGAGGATTCCATACAAATTTAATAACAATTTTTTGTTTTATTTTTTACAATTTTTTTTTTTAGATTTTTCCTAGATATGTACATAGTAGTGTAAGAGGATATTACTTGCCGAATTACATAGTTCTAGGTCAACGGGAAGTACCCTATCAATTTTGAGTGTTAAAATATACATTTATTTTCGGCATAAAAGGCCTCGGTGAAAACTAGTTTTAACAAATTGATAAAATATTAATTTCAGTAAATACTAATTATGACTAGATGACACACCCAAAATACTTTTTATTCTAAGTTAACATTAAAAAATATATAAAATCGGTTCTGGCGCTCACCGACGGTATAAATATACAATATACATGTGGAAAGATAAGTCGGGCCTTGGAGGGAAACTACCTTAAATCCTTAAGCTGGCTCATTTTACTTAAAGGAGACATTCCTTTATTTTTAAAAAGCAACAAAACTGCATTCAAAGTATTTTTCTTTTTTTCTTCAATTTGGCTTGTCTAAAAAAATCTTGAGTACTAAATATTAGATTTTATGGATATTTTGTACGACAGACGAGCGTAAGACCTAATGTTTCTTGGAGAAATGTTATCATTAACATTAACTGTATCGCCTAGTAGAATAAAATTGTGAGTTTTTATTTTTTTGAATTTTTAGTCGGTTCGAGTCCCGGGCGAAGCAAGCGAATTTTAGAAAATCTTTCAATGCAGTTTTGTTTCTTTTTAAAAATAAAGGAAAGTCTCCTTTAAGTAAAATGAGCCAGCTTAAAGATTTAAGGTAGTTTCCCTCCAGGGCCAGACTTATCTTTCCACACTGTATATAATACATCAGGTGGCCAAGCCAAGATGACGATCGCTTGCGCTTCGCCATCGAAACGCTTTGTGTCTCTATCACTCTTCCATAATTATTAAGGGGTATCCTGACGGGACTGACGAAATCAGTTGATTTGTTCAGGAAAATAATTGGTCAATCTCATCTAGCGTCCACACGTACACAAATTAAATCACCAATTTGCATTCTACTATGAAAATTGGCATTTTTGTGTCTGCACCTGCTGATGTGATCGGGGAATCAAATTGGTATTTGGGCCCGCACGGCCCTGTTCGATCGGACAATTTCATCAGATTGGCGAAAAATTGTCTCGTCTGGATACAACTTAAAAAGGCGACACCGTAATTTCAAGTCCATCTTGTCAACAGTATGGTTGTCCTTTTTTGACAAACGGCAAAAGAAAAAGATTTTGAAAAAGTTACTGCGTCGTCAAAGAGAACAAACAGCGTTGGGGCCTTGTCTCTATCACTCTTCCATAATTATTAGTGTGATCGTTGACAGATGCGTTCTGTTCGCTACGTAGCGTTAGCGATTGGCATGTCTACGGGGCCAGAGGGCCTACCGCGAACCACTTTTGACGTATTGCATCTCTGTCGCATTTGTAAATTCGTACGTAAATGTGACAGGGAGGTAGCGATGAAAATTACATGAAAGATACATGTATCTTTCAAAGGCCCCTGTATTTTTTTTCAATATAACACAGTATCTTTCCTTGCGGATCTTCGATTGAATCTTTCACAAGTTTAAGTTTTTTACGTGTAAAATACATTGTATTTTTCGGATTATTATATTATATTATGAATACTGAATAGTGACTCGGAACGTATTGGCTCTCATACAAACAGGTGACTTTTCATTCCGCTCAGACTATATTTCGATATCAGTTAACTAAAGAGGTTGAAATTATCACGGGACCATGGGGTTATTATTTAATCAAGTCATTATTAAATAAACATTTAAAATACACAGTATTAAACAGGTATTATACGTGTATGATTGTATTTGTCAGACAAACGTCAGTTTTGTTCTTGTCGAAAGTTACATGTATTTTATAGGAAAGATACAAAGTTTCGAAAGAAACAACATGAATCTTTCGCCATTTTCATCTCTACAGGGAGGCAACATGTCGAATTTGGTTCGCGGTAGGCCCTCATTAGTATCATCGTGCCGAAAATACGCTGTAGTGTCAACATGTTACATTCGTATCACAACTAATTTCCATAAATCTAATCAAAAAGCAAACACGTACAGAAAAGACCGTCTAGAAAATTCCGAAATAGGGCACTAGCTATTATATCTATCCTATGAATTAACTTCACAATTTTTATCATGTTATCATATTTAACGATACTACACATTTTCAAATTATATTTCAAAAGGTCGAAAAGTCCGAGTTTTGCCCTAAGTGGTAAATTTAACCATTTGCCTTTTAAATTAAAATTTGTAGTACTTATTACTTGCAGACGTAAATAAAATCAAAATTTTATTTAGGTTATTTATATTTTTTTATTTAAGTAATACTTATTCATGGTCCTGTTTGCGGTTTCTCATAAGATAATAGAACTTATCCTACGGCTTGCTCAGCTTGAAAACTATAGTTAATTTTTTTAGCAATAGAAAAAAGGTAATCATTTAATCAATCTTGACGTGTCTTTTTATTGAAACACAATATGTTACAATTATGAATCATATACGATTATTTACATGCTTTTGCTTTCATAAGTCATAGGTAGTTACTGAAAGCTTAAAAAGCGTTTTTAATTAGAAGACTCGTAAAGATGGAAGTCTTTTTCTAATGCTAAAAAAAACTATAAAATCTATAAGTACCTACTTTCTTGAGTGAGGCTTGTTCTAAAGCAGGCCACTGACGAGCTTTCCATATGGATGCCGTTACAATGGATTCACCCAAATGGACGGCATCCTAATATTAAACATTGTACGTTTTTGACATTCACGGACCGATTTCGGATTGCAGCCACGCTCTTTGGACTGTTGGAAGGCTCGTCAGTGGCCACCTTAAAATCCCACAATGATTAGATCTGGGTCACGACATATTAGACCCTTTGTTACAGAAAGGCACTTAAATGGGTAATGGATACGGGTAGATGTGATAACTCAGGTTGGTTCCTATTTAAAGGTTTCTTTATGTACCATATTAGATATGTACCATACCTTTGTACTTGTACTAAAACCGATTTTTAGGGTTCCGTACCCAAAGGGTAAAACGGGACCCTATTACTAAGACTCTGCTGTCCGTCCGTCCGTCCGTCCCTCTGTCTGTCACCAGGCTGTATCTCACGAACCGTGATATATGATGTATTTCTGTTGCCGACAAATACTAAAAACAGAATAAAATAAAGATTTAAGTGGGGCTCCCATACAACAAACGTGATTTTTGACCAAAGTTAAGCAACGTCGGGCGTGGTCAGTACTTGGATAGGGACCGTTTTCTTTTTGCATTTTTTCTGTTTTTTTTTTGCTTTATGGTACGGAACCCTTCGTGCGCGAGTCCGACTCGCACTTGCCCGTTTTTTTTTTGCCTCATAGTTAATACTGTAATAATACCATTATTTTAATACGAATTCGTCACATTTGGCGTCGAGACGCCTGCGCAGAGATACTTCACAAAGCGCCTGGCAAAAGGTAGACGGCGCGATTCGGGAAATGAATCAGACATTCACTAGATATGAAATAGTAAAGATATGTGACGTTCCACGCCAAAAGGTACCTTTATAGGCGGCTGGAGCTTGCGCTATTATTAACGCCGCTCCAATATTTAGCCGGGGCAATGGTACCTTTTGCCGTGGAATGTCATATATCTTTACTGTTTCATGTCTTCCCGAATCGCGCCGTGAGGGAGGCAACGGGCGACCCCCGCGCGGGCAGCTTTCTCGCGCAGTGAATTTCAATCGCAATCCAGCGCGGGAACGCTGCCTGCGTGTTGGGCACCCTCCCGAGGGCACAAAATTTTGATAAGTAGGTACCTATTTTTAATTCCTAGTTTTAGTTAGTTGTAGTTTTATATTTTGTTCATGTCTTTTAGTAATTTATATTCATTCTTTTGTTTCAATAAAATGTCCTCTTCTAATTGTATTGTATTTATTGTATCGGACGACATTTATTCTATCCTAAACAAAGCGCTATACACTGAAACATCTTGTTACTTTTGTAATAAATTGTCAAAGCAAATCTCAACGATGGAGTTAAAGTAAAAGCATCTAAAGCTTTTATGTTAGGTACCATCGCCCACACTGTTAACTGTACATCGGTGGACCTTATGCCTTTTGTAATAAGGTCTACCGATGTACAGTTAGGATTGTCGCTGTTTGTACAAAGCTCCTCAGCGTTTACCCATTCATTACTTGACGTTTTATTTTAATACATTGCTTCTTCCGAGAATCTAAGGAGATTTAAGAAGTCAGCTTCCAGTTTCAAACGTTTTGCTGCAAATACCGTAAAATGGGGTGAGTTGGGTGAAATTTAACTTTCAAACCTCGATAAAAATTTATTTTTACATGTGAAAACTGAATGGTGTGTATAATAACTGGTTCGGACGTTTGTATTTTAGTTTGTTTTTTATTTTGGGTAGTTCCATTTCATAACTTTGACGATAAAGAGGAAAACCCACCTCACCCCGTCGTGCCTCGTATTTGGGGTGAGAGGGTTTTTCATACAAAGGTGATTTTGGAAGATTGTTGGATCGATTTTTTTTATTATGCGTATTACTATAGCCCCATTTTAAATTGGAATACATTATTTTTGTAGCAGTAGCCTTGAAATCCCTTCTCACCCCCCTCTCCAACCTTCTCTCCCCATTCATAACCCAACTCTCCCCGCGAAACCTACTCACCCCGTTTTAGGGTACTTAATATTTCACCTTTAGAAACTAAATGAAAATAATAAAAACATTCCAACATTTCAAACAAGTTTCAGGCTTCAGTAAACCGAGTCGCGGACGAGCGGTTTCTTCTATAGTTCGTTTTTATTAGCATTAGAAATTAGGTAAACAATCTCGATGTGTCTTTTATTTGAAAAACACATTTTAAAAATAAGTTACGGCAAATCTGTAACAATTATGAATCTAATACAATCATTTATATCCTTCTGCTTTCATAAGTAATAGTTACTGATTTTTAAAAAGCGTTTTTCAATTAAAAGACATGTCATCGCTTACCTTCTTGCAAGTTCTTTCTAATGCTATAGAAAACGAACTATATATAAGTGGGTAAACTCTGACAAAAAGGAGTAGAAATTAAAAAGTGGCAATGATGTAGTGTCGTCCCGTTTTCTCATATAAATTGATTTGAAAAGGACGACGCTACAGTATTGCCACTTTATAATTTCTATTATTTTTTGTCAGACTGTAAACTCACTTTCTATCGTGAAGTACGATCGTTTGTACAAGTATTAGCACAGAATAAATAATAGTACTAAGTACAGAAGACGCACTCTCTAACAAAACACGTCTGTTACGATCAGCACAGATATGGCCGCTAGGTGGCAACAGCGCCACGCGCGGCTTATGGCAATCCCCAAAATTGGGGCCGAACGGATGTACTTTTAGCTACCTGTAGCAAAGCGACGAAATCGCAGAGTGAGACACGCCTGGTATTAGGTAAAATGTTAGTGTAAACAAACGCAGTGACTAATATGTATATATAGAGGTGGACAAATATGTATTGAATTTGGACACAAACAGCATACATAATTGTCAAAAACATAAAAGTAATATAAAAAGTAATTTTTTACGGCGCGATTCGGGAAATGAATTAGAGATTAACTAGAAACGATATAGTAAATATATGTGACGTCCCACGGGTAAAGGTACCTTATGGCGGTTGGCGCTTACGCTATTATTAACGCCGCTCCAATATTATTGCGGCGCTATGCGACGTAAGCGCCAGTCGCCATAAGGTACCTTTTTCTGTGGAACGTCACATATCTTCACTTTTCCATATCTAGTGAATGTCTAATTCATTTCCCGAATCGCGACGCCAGTCGCCATAAGGCACCTTTTGCAGTGGAACGTCACATATCTTCACTATTTCATATCTAGTGAGTCCCTAATTCATTTTCCGAATCGAGCCGTTAGGATCGATGTTTTCGTTTGCCGGACATCTTCTCGTTCAGGGCCACTTTGGATAGGTGGGTGTCAGATTTCCTGATCCCAGTCCAATGCCATTTCCGCGTATGGCGGGTATGCCAATTATCTAATAATAGGGCGTTTTCAGAAATAAATATCGAAAACCCGATTCTCACAGATCCCGATGTTTTTGGGTTCTTTCAACTCAGAATCACTAGCATATTGAATTCTGATGATAAAACAAAATGTCCCAAAAATTTGTATGAAAATTGTACATTCCACTACGTCACGCACATACAAGTGAAAATTTTTTTCACGTGACGTAATGGAATGGACATTTTGGGACATCTTTTTTTAATGGTGGGATGGAGAATGCAGTCGATTCTAATAGTAGAATGAGCCCAAGAACGTCCAGATGTGAAAGAATCAGAGGGGTTACCGCGAAAACCGAAATTCGCAAATTGCGGGGATCTTTCTCTTTTACTCCAATGAAGGCGTAATTAGAGTGACAGAGAAAAATGCCCGCAATTTGCGAACTTCGATTTTCGCGGTTATAGCCCAGGATTTCAATATTTATTTCTGAAAACGCCCAATAATGTAGTGGCTAGAATCTTTGTTATTATATGAGTCAATACTAATTGAACCATGTTTTGTTTTCGCATGACTCTGAATGATGTTTTGTGATTATAAAAAGATGTCAGTATTGTGTCTCTTTTCCACCAGTCGAATATGATAACCTGAGGGCCTACCGCGAACCACGTTCGACGTGTGGCCTCTCTGTCGCACTTGTAAATTCGTACGTAAGTGTGTCAGGGAGGCAACACGTCCAACGTCGTTCGCGGTAGGCCCACTGAATGACGGTTCCAGATCGTCGGAGAGCTGACAGCGCGAGATAACCAGTAAAAGTGTATCCATCTTGTTGTTAAGGACCTTGAGCTGTCTCGAGAAATTGGTTTTATCGGGAAACGACGACGTCAACCGCGCTTGGAACTAAACAAAAGGCACGGCTAGATTGTAGCAGCATCCTAGAAAATGATTTAATTTGCACTATAGCACAGAATAAATAATAGTACTAGGTACAGAAGACTCACTCTCTAACAAAACGCGTCTGTTACGATCAGCACAGATATGGCCGCTAGGTGGCGACAGCGCCACGCGCGGCTTATGGCAAACCCCAAAATTGGGGCCGAACGGATGTACTTTTAGCTACCTGTAGCAAAGCGACGAAATCGCAGAGTGAGACACGCCTGACTTTAGTGAAATGGTATAAAGTCGCTTTTCGATAGTTTTGATGATAATAACACACGTACCACCAGTAGTCGAATAAGTAAGCAGCATATGAAGTTAATTAGTTATTTAATTAATTCAAATAAATGAGTGATAAGAGAAGATATAAGGGCAGAGGCCACAGACACGGATCGACTTGCAATGCAAGTATAGACAATTAATTTTTCATCCATTGTGTAATGTACATTTTAATAGTTCATATACAAATAAATTACCTATTATAATCAATTGACCACTGATAGACAAAGCCATCAAGATAGGAAGAGAATTTCAGTCCTCACATGCAGTGGCGGATTTGCCGTAAGGCACAGCAGGCCCGGGTCTAGGGCAGCAAGATATTTAGGGGCGGCAAATTGTGACAAAAAATTAATAATAATAATATATTATTTATTGTGCACAATGAAAACATGATTAAATACAGCAAATTAACATAAAAAAAAACTAAGCAACAACAGACAGTGTTATCGCTGAAGTCCTTAAAATTCACTGATGGTAACAAGAAATAACTCAAAATGTAGTCAATATTATGGGTGCCTTGAAAGGGGCGGCTACAGGGCCTGGGGCCTAGGGCGGCAAAGACTGCAAATCCGCCACTGCTCACATAATTCACGGTTATTTTCACTAGACTTATATCGACCAGCCAGCGTATTATGGATAGCTTTATCCATCTTTATCCACGTGATAAAATAACTGTCACTGTCTAACACCGTGGGATAGAAAGTGACGGACACCGTTTTATCACGCTGTCACGTAGACAAGAAAGACCATCATATCCGTACAGTTAACTTAGACTTACACAGATGCATGTAACTGCGTCGAAATACTCGAAAACAAAAGGTAATAATCACGGTCCATATTCCGGTCGATATAAGTCTAAAGGAAAATGCTGCTACTTGTTAATTAAATCTAAGAAATTAAATATTTTGTGGTAAGCGTCGAAGAGGCACCTTCGTGAGCACTGTTTTGAAATTTGCCTCTTTTGACACATTGGTGTGCCAGACTGTTAATAATTATTCGTTGTTTCCTCCAACATTAATTTACACATGTCAAACAATACGCCTCTCGCTGGAATTAAATCTAAGTTATAAATTATATCTGAAAGACGGCTTAGGTACCTACTTACCTGATTTTCCTTCGGTGATTATCTCATTAATTTGTATTTAGACTCGTTGGAATATGTCTAACATATTATTTTGTTTTGAATGTATATGTGACGTCCCACGGGTAAAGGTACCTTATGGCGGTTGGCGCTTACGATAATATTAACGCCGCTCCAATATTATTGCGGCGCTATGCGACGTAAGCGCCGGCCGCCATAAGGTAACTTTTCCGAGGAACGTCACATATGAGTATTATCACTTGCGGGATATATGGTAACATTAGTACTTACTTAATTGAGTTACGTGAAGTAACGTTAATATTAGTAAAATAACCTTGGGGAAACCGAAACTAATTCCAATAATAAGAAGATAGGCTAAGCGAGCATGAACAAACTATACCTGTACTAATTTTTAATAAGCAGAGACGCTCTTACGGTATAAGTATATGACGCTAGGGTCCCCTAGACCAGGGGTCTCCATACTTTTTACCTGAGGGCCATATTGCGCCTCAGAATTTTCGCGCGGGCCACCGTCGGCGCCGAGGGGGGAAGAGGGTTGTATCTGGTTGCTGCTTTTAGGGCTGAACACCTGGAGCCTAGGGATTCCCTGGGCTCCCGCGGGCCGGATTGGAACGCTGTCGGCGGGCCAGATTGGAACGCTTCGCGGACCGGATTTGGCCCGCGGCCCGGGGTTTGGGGAGCTATTAGGAGAGTAGGCCAAAGGTATGGCGCCATCGCTCGAAAAGATGCAAAATGAATGAATGATGATGATTGTATTTATTTGTGTCGAAAGATGGCAGTACATAAATGACTATTACATAATTTACTTTGACAGTATTCCTCTAGTTAAATTCTGTTTGACCGAAGTAAGTAGTAGGTACTTACCTAGATATATCTAAAAGCTCAGGAAAAAAAGCTATAAGTAAATTTTTGGGGAGCTACGACCACCATATTGAGTTACCTTTCCGGATAATAGCCAATTCCCAGGTTTTCTAAATATAAAACTTTATTATTTGAGCCATTTGCCTGTTTCAGAACAATAATCACGCGACTACCCCCACGTGTATCGGCTCGATTCGAGACTCAGGGCCCGATTCGGATTTTGAAATAGAAACCTATTAGATATCTTTTAGACATCACCAAGATACGACAACGATATGTTTAAGATCTAACCTGTCAAATTTGACATTTGCGCGATTCTGGAGATACTCTTGAATGATTTCCACGGGACATGACTTAGAGATCCAATTCACATCTAATATATATCTTACTCTATCTAACGTAAAAGTGACATTGGTTGCCCGAATTGCGCTGCAAAAGAGAACTAGTTGATATCTAAACTATAACGTATCTAGAATGGATCTAGTACGTGTCGTCTCTTGTGAATATCTTGAAGTTCGATAGAGTAAGATATCAATTAGATGTGAATTGGATCTCTAAGTCATATCCTGTGGAAATCGTTCAAGAGTATCTCCAGAATCGCGCGAATGTCAAATTTGACAGGTTAGATCTTAAACATATCGTTATCATATCTTGGTGATGTCTAAAAGATATCTAATAGATGTCTATTTCAAAAACTGAATCGGGCCCTTAGTCTCGTCTATAATATTGGGTGCCGCCACAAGCTCTTCAATTTCGACGTACGATTCCGATTTTATGTACGTACATAAAAATATTTTTCACCACATTATGCGCCAACGGATGTAAACATCTAAACAACTAGCTTTATTTATGGCGTCAGATAATTAAAACCGATACCCAAATTTGTTTTCACACCGGTTATCAAGTTTGTTTTCATTCAATAGCCAGGGGGCCGATTTTTGAATTTCGACCGTTCGATTTTGTGTATTTCGTTCAATAATATCTCTACTACTAGGCATTTAAATTATACTCATAGTCTAATAAAACATGGTCTTCTCTTCGCAGAGTGACACAAGCCTACGTCACAATAACATTGCCACTTATATAGCGCTATCGCATATTATCATATAGCGCTGTCGCATGATGACGTATTCTTGTGTTAGTCACGTGACTACTAATAGAATTGAGATAGAGTGGTTAATACCACTAGATTCCAAATTTCTATCGCTCGTATTTAAAAAATCATAATTTCTCCGTTTTCCACCGATTTTGGAGTGACGAAATCGAGCGATCGAAATTCAAAAATTGACCCCCAGTATTGACTTTAAACAACAACTGGGTAGGTACTGAAAACACTCCATTACCCCCCTGACACACCAGAGTAAAGAAACGAAAGAGAGTACCAAGTTTGTACAAAATATGGCGTAAATTTTAGCCAGGTATTAAACTACTAGTAAAAAAGGCGTACGAGGAATGTACGCAGGCAAATGGATGGATTCTGAAATAAATTTGTTGTTTTGATCATATTCACAACCGTTTCATAACAAGTAATTAAAATTTGAATCAGACTCCAAGTATACGCGCAGTACACATAAAAACTGATTGTGCAAAATAATAAACATGTCACAATGGTGAAGTATATCGCAGGGTTTCTAGACGTTTAAAAAAATACATGCAAAGTCTGGGCTGCCAAAATCGCTGCCAACTTAGCTTGGTCTAATTCTAGCTCCATGTGTAGAGCATTTCCATGAAAGCGGGGAAGTGATTTAATGCACCAATGATCGTCAATGGCGATGGGCGGCCTAGTGTACAGTAACGCAATTTGATTCCTAGGCCACTATAGAACCATCATGTCATAGTGAATCAATTTATTTATCTTCTACGACAGTGCTTGTTAAGTGATGTATGTCATGTAAGCGGCAAGGTTCTATATTCCGTTTTTTTTAGCGTTAGAAAAAACTTCGCAGAAGTAAGCTTGTGGTTCCAAATCTGGTACATTTAGCGGTAATAATTTGAAGTAAATTATATGTATTGACCATGCTACATTACATTAGATAATTCAATAATTATTAACAATTAAAGAGCCTGATAAAAACTGCACGCTTGCTTCTGTGGAGTTCTTTCTAATGCTAAAAAAACGAACTATATAATGGCCTAGGAATCAAATTGGTTGACTGTACAAAATTGTACCAGCTGTAACTGTTACTCTGCTTCATTTCGTAACTCCTATCTATCCTGGACTCAACTTGTATAACCTTAGACAAATACTTTAAGAAGCTAAGTAATTTTGCAGATCATCTTTCAGCGAAGTACTCGGTATTTGTATAATCAGATATCGGGAATTGTGACTTCGCGGGACACTTCGTTATTCTGAAAGTTTGTTTCGGCGCGATTCGGAAAGTGAATTAAAGATTAACTAGATACGATATAGTAAAGATATGTGACGTTCAACGGATAAAGGTACCTTATGGCGGTTGGCGCTTACGCTATTATTAACGCCGCTCCTATATTATTGCGGCACTATGCGACGTAAGCGCCAGCCGCCATAAGGTACCTTTTGTCGTGGAACGTCACATAACTATGCTATTTCATATCTAGTGCATCTTTAATTAATCTCCCGGATCGCGGCGCCAGCCGCCATAAGGTACCTTTTGCCGTGGAACGTCACATATCTTTACTATTTCATATCTAGTGCATCTCTTATTCATTTCCCGAATCGAGCCGTTTGTCTTCGCAGGAAAACCTTATCCAATTTATGTTCGGATAGGTTTTAGAAGGGATGGGAAGCCCACGAATTTGGTTGTTTTGTTTTGAGTTTGTAACTTGGTAATGTTCGTATATTAATTAAGAATTTTTGAGATTAGAGGAGGCGGGATTTGTACCTATTGCGTATTGTAGAAACCTTGTCTAGCCTCAGTATTCAGTTCTAATTAGTTGAAAATGTAATATTATATTGCTAAGATTAAGAATACTTTGATAGTTTCTACCCACCATATTTTTTATTTTACCTGGATCAAACTTAGGCACCGAATGAACCGCGTATTTCAACTGTACTATTGTAGGCAACATACCTAGCTATCTATATTAGGCTTTAAGGCTGCGTTTCCACCGGAGATGTGCGAGGTAGCTGAAGGGTGCGAGGATGCATAAGCGAGGATGTGGAACGAAGTGAATGCTTCCACCAGAGATGTGCGATGTAGCTGAGCGAGGATGTGTAGCTCTTTTCAAATAAGCGAGCGGGGTCGGAGCTTTTTAATATTTTTCGCTGGCGGAGCTTTTTAGTGGGGTACATACCCCTTCGTTTGTTTTGTATTTGTATTGCACAAAAACCTCGCTCCACTGAGCTGTTTCCACTAGAGCTGCGCTGAGCAAGGATAGGTAAATTAAGTGTTTGTATTGGTTCATGACACACACACAACTCGATACGCATCCTTGCACATCTCTGGGGGAACCGCAGTCTTGTTAAGGAACTTTCCATCTCTCATGCCGTAAACCGGGGTGAGTAGGTTTCGCGGGGCGAGTTGGGTTATGAATGCATGGGGAGAATAGGTTTGAGAGGAGGGTGAGAAGGGATTTTAAGGCTACTGCTACAAAGATTCACACACACACACACACACACACACACACACACACACACACACACACACACACACACACACACACACTCATTCATTCATTCATTCATAGTTATATCCTCATCATAAACCTAGTACTTAATTTAGAATACTAAATAGTAGCATAAAATCCTAAAACAATCTTTAAAAAAAATAGAAAATATTAGTTATAAGTAGTTTATAAATAAAATAAGTTACTTGCTTATGTATAAGATTTCCTATAAGTAATAACAAGACTGTTTAGTTATGGAGGAGCGGGGCACCCTGATACAGCGCCGTGTGCCTGCTATACGGCCACAATTCAAAATTTTTAATTTTCTGGATTATTGCAGATTCGTATTCAAAATTGTTCAATTTACGACCTAATTTCGAGAGCCATAGCAAAAAAGGTCTTTAAGAGCCTTTTTCTCATAAGTGGCCTTATGGATTTGACCATAAATTGTCAGACGATTCCCTGCAATACAGCCACTTGCCAGTCTGCCGCCTGCTCCCGCGGCGTTCGCACGTGAACTGAGGGACTACCGCGAACCACGTTCGACGTGTTGCCTTCCTGTCACACTTACCTACGAATTTACAAGTGCGACAAAGAGGCAACACGTCGAACGTGGTTCGCGGTAGGCCCCCAGACGGCCCTTTTGAGTTGTGGCTATACAGGGCGTCCCACGGCTATGCCACATGGAGGGAAAGTATCCTAAATATTGTAGATGGAACATTTTACTGAAAGAAGACATTATTTTAATTTAAAAAACAATTTAAACTGCATTCATAGATTTTTAAATAATTACATGTTAAAATTCATGGGCTTCCTTTTATTTCCGACACTATGTTATTTAGCAAAAAATAATCCTTATGATCAAGCCTTTCGATCGGTATGATAAAGCTACAGGGTGATTTTTTTTCTCGTGCGGCCGGTTCGAATCCCGGTTCAACCATGTAATTATTAAAAAATCTATGAATGCAGTTTAAATTGTTTTTTTAAATTAAAATAATGTCTTCTTTCAGTAAAATGTTCCATCTACAATATTTAGGGTACTTTCCCTCCATGTGGCATAGCCGTGGGACGCGTTTTAAATGAAGCTTTTGAGTTGCGTCCCAGAAAATAATAATTAGTTGAGTTACACATATTATCGCGTACAGTGACCTTGTTCCTATCAAAGTTGATAAAATCAAAAAGAATAGATAGTATAGAGGGGTCCTGTCAAAGTAAATTTTGTAGTCACGGTACATTTACTGCCATCTATCGACACACGATTAAAACTTAAAATAAAATTGAAAATGTATAAATGAATTAAAATATGTTTACGGATATATGATTATTAATTTTTATTGTTCCACAATGACCCATGTTCTTTCACTGATACGTGTTAAAATTGTTAAATATCAAACGATGTCGCCAACGCCATCTAAACGACAATAGACCAAAGGTATATGGCGCCATCTATTCGACAGTGACTTTTGCTTGACATCCGAGGCACGTTTTTTTCTTAGACTTTATTTATCTTATACGGAGTTATATATATCTCTGATAAAATAAAGGGATTATAACTATTTTGGTGTTTTTATTTATTGCATGGTAACCTTTATCCAATAATTTTGTGTTTAAATTTGGCCGCATCCCAAAATCTTTAAAAAACGTTTCTGCAATACGGCCACAACTCTAAATATCTGTCTTTCGGGCCTTGTATCTTAAAAAATATACATTTCTTTTAAAAAGTGGCGTAGTCATAAGGAGGGTTATATCATTCCGAGTAAAAAAAGCTAAATTTTAAATTCATAGACCTAAAACTAAAAGAGTAAGATCCTATTAAACACCCTGAACTATACTCTCACAACTTTGAGACGCCATTTCTCGAAAAAACGGTTTTTGAGATGTGGCAGTGTAGCAGGCACACGGCGACAGGTTCACTCACCTAAAAGGAAGTCCCAACCACTGATGGCAATTTGTAGAAGTTTAATAAGGAAATAAATAATTTTTCATTTTCATTTTCATTTTCAAAATACAAACGTCCGAACCACTTATTATATACACCATTCAGTTTTCACATGTAAAAATAAAATTTTACCGATGTTTGAAAGTCAAATTTCGCCCAACTCACCCCATTTTACGGTACTCTGAAAGTGGGTCATTGTTATTTGTTTATCTATGAAGCGGGATTAAACTGATACGATTCTGCCCTGGAGGGTTTCACTTTCACAGTTGTTAGTACGGTAAAATTCTGTACACAAAGGATTTTTGATATGATATCCATTCTGATATTTAACTCCCAATTTTATAAAGACGATTAGCTTTCCTCAATTGTTTAATAAAAGTTACCTCCACATATAACTACAAGTTTATTCCTAGTTACATTATATGTATATAATATAGGTACTCGTATTATGTAAAATACACATGTGTTTTACTTTCTTCGTAAGGTAAACGTACTGGTGCTCGACGCGGTACATGCCATTTTGAAACTTAAGTCACTATTAATAGAGTGACAGCAAGGTGTCATCTTTTGGGCATTAGCATATTAGCGCTAGTACGTTTACCTTACCTATTCGAAATGATTCAATAGTACGTATAGTGTTTACTGTTTAACCTTTCTCTCGAGGGCCAAAATATCTCGACAAAAATGGTCTTTGATTTCATCTCTTGGTTAGTAATCTATTTCTTCCAAGATATAAAACGAATTAGTTTATGTATATAAAACTAGTTTACACTTGTAAGGTTTCCAAGTGCGAGCCGAACTCGCGCCCCAAGGGTTCCGTACTTTGCACATTTTTTAACAATGTTTGACTGCAGACTTCTTATAGGGTAAAGAAATACATATTTATTTTTTTAATTTCAAATTTTTTGCCCGTATAATTTTGAAGATACATATCAACATAACGTACCTACATACACAATAAAATAATTTCAAAAATCTATACCTACTGTATAAAATTTATTAGACACAATTATACAACATTGTAAATAATTCCAAAAGTTACAATAATAAATAGCACCATGTAAATACCTACAACTAATAAAAACTAAAATTAAAAACTAATCTTAAGTACTAAACATAAAAATTAAAATTTCGAATTCTAGAGCAAAGTAGGCATTTTACGGTACTCTAATGAGGGATTTTGACATAAAAGGCAACATAAGCATGTGAAACGAGACACATTTTATAAGATCCAAAAGGTAAACAACATTAAGCTTTAAGTAAAGTTATTCAAATTGATGCCACTCATCTGAACGCGACTCATAGCAATTTACTTGCTAATTTCACGACACATTTTATATGAAATATTACTGCCGGCCTAGCCAAGGTTACAATCGCTATCGCTTCGACAACGAAAACCATTATGTCTCTCTATCACACTTCCATATTAGTGCGACAGTGACAGTTGCGTTTCGATACTTACTTACTTACTTTACGAACTACTGAATAAATTTATATCAACATTTTGACTCCACTTTTGCTGTAAGAATAATAAAAACCGGGCAAGTGCGACTCGGACTCGCGCACGAAGGGTTCCGTACCATAATGCAAAAAAGGCAAAAAAAAAACGGTCACCCATCCAAGTACTGACCCCGCCCGACGTTGCTTAACTTCGGTCAAAAATCACGTTTGTTGTATGGGAGCCCCACTTAAATCTTTGTTTTATTCTGTTTTTATTATTTCTTGTTATAGCGGCAACAGAAATACATCATCTGTGAAAATTTCAACTATCTAGCTATCACGGTTCGTAAGATACAGCCTGGTGACAGACGGACAGACGGACGGACGGACGGACAGACAGCAGAGTCTTAGTAATAGGGTCCCGTTTTACCCTTTGGGTACAGAACCCTAAAAACAGGCCCCTATTTCACCAACGTGACAAGTCCGACAATTGTCGACATCACTGTTACTGACGTCACAGGCCTCCATAGGCTACGATAACCGCTTACCATCAGACGAACGGTGTGGTTGTTTGCCACCAACATGTTAGTTAAAAAAAACTCCACTATATGGCCAGTTAATAAGTACTTATTTTGCGAAGCTAATGACAATTATGACAAGAAATACGACAATAGTCACGTCACGAAATTCCGACACAGAACTCATTTGCTGTCAAGAAATTTCTTTGCTTACCGAAAGTTCTTTGAAATCTTTTGACAATTGCCATCATTATCATCATAAACATCGCAAGAGAAATACCTGTTTTTGCCAATTATATAATAAAGTTTTTTTTAAATAACACAATGATGGTGACAAACAGGAATACGGTCCGCCCGATGGTAAGCGATAACCGTAGCCCATGGATGCCTGTAACGTCAACAACAATGAGACTTGTCGAATGTGTCACGAAAATGTCACGTTGGTGAAATAGGGGCCAGAACGGATATGGTGGTCGTTCTTGTCTATGTGACAGCGTGATAAAACGGTGTCCGTCACATTCTATCCTACGGTGTTAAAAAGTGACAGTTATTTTATCACGTGGATAAAGATGGATAAAGCCATCCATAAATAATACGCCAGCCGGTCACATTTAGTTTTTTTAAGTTACAATCGCCATCAGATAAATCGCATCGGCCGAGGTGCTCAAAACTATCTAAACGCGCACTCTAACGCCTTAACAATAGATGTGTGTTCTGTGTTCAGATATTTGTGAGCGCCTTGGCCGCTCCGATGTATCTGATGGCTACTGTACAGTTGATGTTAAAAGTGTGTCAAAAATATGTATATGTATCTATCTATCTATCTTCTTCTATCTATCTATATCTTCTTCTTCTATCTATCTATCTATCTATACATATAATAAAGCTGTAGAGGGTCGAAAGTCTGTACATGGAAGATATTTGAAAAAAAGTTGGCTTGGGATACTTAGAATCGATAACAGAACACGTTCCAACAATTTTTAGAATTTTTGTCTGTTTGTCTGTTTATCTGTTTATCTGTTTGTCTGTTTATTTGAACGCGCATCACGTGAAAACGGCTGAACGGATTTTGATGAAAACATTACTAATCTGTCGAGAAAATCTCCGGCCAGGTTATAGGCTATAAAAATTCAACCCCTAAAAGGGGGGGGGTAGCCACAACACTCGCTTGATTTAAGTTTGCCCCTGAATCTTATAGCGCTACTTAGGAAGGAGGGGCAAACTTTTTTCAAATATGTGTTACCACTATTGAGTACCCTGATAAACTAACAGAAGAAGAAGAAGAAGCCACCGAGGAAGGATTTTGCCAAATTAATGAGGGGGTACGGATATCAACAATTGAATAATTATGTTCATTTAATAATACAACAAAATTAAACGACAGTAAATCAATTGCCCTTCATTGCACAGTGCTATCTTTTTCACGACTGCCCAAAAAAAGACAGAGAGAGTGTATTGTGTGTTTTCAGCGTTCGTGTTTGTATGTAGGTATATATTTATTTTAAGGGGGAGGCCTATGTTCAGCAGTGGACGTCTTATGGCTGAGATGATGATGATGATATATTTATTTATCTGAGTTTCTTTAATCCACCTTAACTTCTGAATGCCTTAACCGATTTAGACGTACGATACATCATTAGAATCCTTACGTCATCTCGGGTGAGGCTATGTGACGTCATTATCAAACCAATATGGCGGACTTAATACGCCATATTACGCAACCTTTAGAGTAAATATCGTGCAAACCTCATCGCATCTCGCATGCTCAAAGCGTCGGGAGTAGCCCGACGTACGTGGCGCGCTGTACGTTCCAAAGCCGGGCGCCGTACTCAAAGCGTCGGGAGTCGCCCGAGGTACGTGGCGTGCTGTACGCGTTCCAAAGCCGGGCGCCTTCGGCGCCCGCATACTCAAAGCGTCAGGAATAGCACGATGTACGTGGCGTGCTGTACGCGTTCCAAAGCCGGGCGTCTTCGGTACCCTGATACTAAAAGAATCTGGCGTAGCCCGACGTACGTGGAGCGCTCCACCCGGTCCAAAGCAAGGCGACTTCATCTTTCTCATACTAAAAGAGACGTACGTGACACGCTGTATGGTTACCAAAGCCGGGCGCCTTCGGCGCCCTCATACTAAAAGAGTCGGGCGTAGACCGACGTACGTGGCGCACTGTACGCATTCCAAAGGGCGCCCGCATGCTAAAAGTGTCGGTCGTAGACCGACGTACGTGACACGCTGTACGCGTTCCAAAGCTGGGCGCCTTCGGCGCTCCATACTAAGAGTCAAGCGAAGACCGACGTACGTGACACACTGTACGCGTTCCAAAGCCGGGCGCCTTCGGCGCCCTCACACCCAAAGCGTCGGGCGTAACCCTCCGTACGTGGCGCGCTGTACCAGATCCGAAGCCGGGCGCCTGCGGCGCCCTCATACTAAAAGAGTCGGACGTAGCCCGACGTACGTGGCTCACTGTACGCGTTCCAAAGCCGGGCGCCTTCGCCTCATACTAAAAGAGTCATGCGTAGCCCGACATAGATATGTGGCGTGCTGCACGCGGTCCAAAGCCAGGCGACTCCGACTTTCCTATACAAAAATGTCGGGCGTAGCCCGACGTACGTGACACGCTGTACGCTTGCCAAAGCCGGGCGCCGAAGGCGCCCTCATAGTCAAACCTTCGGATGTAATCCGACGCACGTGGCGTGCTGTACGCGTTCCAAAGCCAAGCGTCTTCGGCGCCCTCATACTAAAAGAATCTGGCGTAGCCCGACGTACGTGGAGCGCTCCACCCGGTCCAAAGCCAGGCGACTTCATCTTTCTCATACTAAAAGAGACGTACGTGACACGCTGTATGGTTACCAAAGCCAGGCGCCTTCGGCGCCCTCATACTGAAAGAGTCGGGCGTAGACCGACGTATGTGACACACTGTACACGTTCCAAAGCCGGGCGCCTTCGGCGCCCTCATACTCAAAGCGTCGGGAGTAGCCCGAAATACGTGACACGCTGTACGCGTTCCAAAGCATGGCGTCTTCGGCGCTCCATACTAAGAGTCAAGCGTAGACCGACGTACGTGATACGCGGTACGCTTGCCAAAGTTGGGCGCCGAAGGCATTCTCAAACTCAAAGCTCATACACAAAGCCCGATGGCGTCCTTATGCGCAAAGCGTCGGGCGTAGGCCGACGTACGTGACGCGCTGTACGCGTTTCAAAGGCGGGCGCCTTCGGCGCCCTCATACTAAAAGTGTCGGGCGTAGACCGACGTAATACTTGACCCGCTGTACGAGTGCCAAAGCCGGGCACCCTCATACTCAAAGCGTCGGGCGCAACCCGACGTACGTGACACGCTGTACGCTTGCCAAAGTTGGGCGCCGAAGGCGCCCTCATTCTCAAAGCGTCGGGAGTAGCCCCACGTACGTGGCGCGCTGTACGCATTCTAAAGTCGGACGCCTTCGTCGCCCTCATACTAAAAGTGTCGGGCGTAGACCAACGTATGTGGCGCGCTGTACGCATTCTAAAGCCGGGCGCCTTCGGCGCCCTCATACTCAAAGCGTCAGCGCCACCCGACGTACGTGACACGCTGTACGCTTGCCAAAGTTGGGCGCCGAAGGCACCCTCATACTCAAAGCGTCGGGCTTTGCCCGACGTATGTGGCGCACGGCACGCGGTCCAAAGCTAGGCGACTTCGACTTTCTCATACTAAAAGTGTCGGACGTAGTCGGACTACTACAAATCGCGCTCTAAAAAGTATGAAACAATAAGATAGAATTCTTATCAGAAATTATCATGCAGGAAATTATAAATGTAAGCGTAATATAATTTACTATTTTTTATATATTTAGCAGCTTATCTGACACAACCCGAATTCCACGCGGGCGGAGCCGCGGGCACAGCTAGTATATGTAATGTATATATTCACTATACTCCTTTGGAATAAGGCAAAAAATGTAAACATATTGACGTCGACTGTACAACATGAGCTGTTTTTATTTCTTCTATATTTTAAAGGGGCCCACTGATTAGCAGTCCGCCGGACGGCATCGGCCTGTCAGTTAGAACAAAATTTTGACAGTTCTGAACAACTGACAGGCCGATACCGTCCGGCGGACTGTTAATCAGTGGGCCCCTTAACGATCGGCTGGATTCGGGAAATGAATAAGAGATGCACTAGATATGAAATAGTAAAGATATGTGACGTTCCACGGAAAAAGGTACCTTATCGCGGCTGGCGCTTACGTCGCATAGCGCCGCAATAATATTGGAGCGACGTTAATAATCGTAAGCGCCAACCGCCATAAGGTACCTACCTCTATCCGTGGGACGTCACATATCTTTACTATATCGTATCTAGTAAATCTATGTCACTTTCCGAATCGCGCCGGATGTCTACTGAGGTACAACATAGTTATTTTAAGACGAAATATGATCGGGAAAACGATAAGTAAGCAAACACATTTTTTATATTAATTATTTGTATTAAATTTATTCGTAAAGTCTATTTATGTTGTAGAAAAAAGCAGGTGGTACTTAATTCATTTGTTATGATAGAGAAAAATAAATATTAAGTTACTTATTTATTTGGTTAAATGTTAAGTTTATTTAACTTAGTTTCATTGTAGTTTGACTTAAAATAACACTTGCACTACGTGTGTTATCAAAATCGTTGCAGACTTATCTTGGTCTAACTCTATCCCGTTATTTTCAGCATAGAGACATATAGTAATAGGTAGATACTTTTTATAGTGGGCCTTAATTCCCGACGGGCCTTATTGACCTCCAGTCCCTTAGTCAATTTTAAGTTAGGTCAAAGAGATTAGATAGTAGGTATAGAGGGTTACTGTCATAGTAAATTTTGTAGTCACAGTCATTGTACTGCCATCTATCGACACAAGATTAAAACTAAAAATGAAAATGTATAAAAACATCATAAAATCTATGTATTTATGCAGTGCGGAAAGATAAGTCGGGCCCTGGAGGGAAACTACCTTAAATCCTTAAGCTGGCTCATTTTACTTGAAGGAAACAAAACAAAATTATAAAAAGAAACAATGCATTCAAAGATTTTTCAAAACTCGCTTGCCTCGCCCGGGACTCGAACCGACTAAAAATTCAAAAAAATAAACATTCGCTTTTTTATGTTCTTCTTCTGAGCTTCTGTGGAGTAAGCTTAGGAACACTACAGTTCCTACAGAGGTCACCAATCTGTTGAGATACTGCCGGCCTAGCCAAGGTTACAATCGCTATCGCTTCGACAACGAAAAGCTTTATGTCTCTCTATCACTCTTCCATATTAGTGCGACAGTGACAGTTGCGTTTCGATCGCTTCGGAGCGTGAGCGATTGGCATCTTGGCTACGCGGCCTGGTACGAGAACCAAACGAACTATGTAAAATGGGGCGAAGCGACTTCTAACGAGTATAGGTTAGAATGCGGTGTTCGCCAGGGGGGAATAACCTCTCCGGACCTTTTCAACCTTTACGTGAATGACCTGATTGTGGGGCTGAGGAGCACCAGAGTCGGATGTCACATAGGTGGCGTCTGCGTTAATAGTTTAAGCTATGCGGATGACATGGTGCTCCTCAGCCCCTCGGCTGAGGGCCTCAGGAGGTTGCTTCATTACTGTGAGAAATATGCGATTTCTCACGGAATGAAGTATAACAGTACTAAAACTGAATACCTTGTATTTAAGGCGGGAAAGGGTCCGGAGAGGATACTTGACGTATTTTTAAACGGAGTACCTGTTCGAAGGGTGCAGCAGTTTAAATACCTCGGACATATCCTAACCGAAAACCTGAAGGACGACAAAGACATCGAGCGAGAGAGAAGAGCCTTATCAGTGAGGTGCAACATGCTCGCGCGCAGGTTTGGCGGATGCTCCGACGAGGTCAAAGTGACGCTCTTTAGAGCATACTGTCAAAGCTTTTACACGGGGCAACTTTGGACCAACTTCACCAGGAAAGCAATTAACACCTTAAGGGTTCAATATAACGACGCCTTCAGAATCCTGATGAAGTTGCCAAGGTGGTGTAGTGCGTCGAGTATGTTTGCGGAGGCTCGTGTCCCCGATTTCTTTGCCGTAATTCGGTCCAGAGTGGCGTCCTTTTGGAGTAGGCTGCGCAGCTCTGAGAACTGTATCCTTGCCATAATTAGTGAGGATCTGAACAGTCCAATATGTAGGTTTTGGCTGTCTCTGCATCAAGATGCGAACCGGAAATAGTTGTATTTTATTTTATTTTAAATTGTAATTTTTAAATTTTGGTTTTAACAGATTTTGTACTTTTAACTTGTTTTTTCTTTTACACTTTTGTCATTTTAAATTTTATAGGTAATTTTTGTGTTTTTTTATATGGGTGCTTGCCTGAAATAAAATCAATTTATTTATTTATTTATTTATTTATTTATTTTTATTTATTCTACTAGTCGATACAGTTAATGTTAAATGTTAATGATAACATTTCTCCAAGAAACATTAGGTCTTACACTCGTCTGTCGTATAAAATAGCCAAAAAATCTAATATTTAGTACTCAAGATTTTTTTTGACAAGCCAAATTGAAAAAAAAAATGAAATATCTTTAAATCCAGTTTTGTTTCTTTTTAAAAATAAAGGAATGTCTCCTTTAAGTAAAATGAGCCACCTTAAGGATTTAAGGTAGTTTCCCTCCATGGCCCGACTTATCTTTCCACACTATATATATAGAAATTTTTAGAATGCGATATGAATTTGACCCAAGTCATGTTCTTTCATTGATATGTGTTAAAATTGTTAAATATCAACGCCATCTATCCGAGCATAGGCCAAAGCTGTGGCGCCATCTATTCCAGTACAACTTTTTCTTGATATTCCGAGGCACGTTTTTATTCATCTTATACGGAGTTATATATCTTTGGTTAAGGTATAAAGGCCCCAGTACACAGTGGTGAAGGATGGGCCATGCCACACCCTGGCCATTGTGTACAGGGGGCTATGGTCTGCAATGGCGGACGACTGCCGTCAGTTGTCAGCCGTGGTGAGCAATCGGGGAGTTGTCGGTTTTTTGGCACACTTCAAAGGAATCGTGGTGTACCGTGGCCTGTGGTGTTCACACAGTCGCCATTGTTTGTTTAGTTTCTTGAATTTTTGACCGCTTGATTAAATGTTAATAGCCCAAAATGTCATTATTGTGGAGCAATGAAGAGACTTATCAGTTTATTATAGATTTATATCAATCAGGGCCTGCAATTTTTTTTTTATTTTTGTTTTTTTTTTGATGCACCATTGTGTGAACACCTACGTGATATAGGCCTACTGTTGCGCATTGCAAAGCATGGCTTGGCTAGGACCATCCTTGACCACTGTGTACTGGAGCCTTTAGGAGTATTCGGTTAAACAATAAATTAGCTGATGAATTTTATTTATAAGTTTAAAATCCAATATCGAACAAGCCATAATTGCAAATTCAAGTTGTTACTGGTACAGTATTTTCTAAAACAATCAAAGAGTTTCGAGGTACGTCAATTTGATTGACTTGAGCACTTTAAGTTTGAATGGTTCCGTTGCTTTGGCTTTGTTGTTAATTTTGTTTCTGTTTACCTCACTTCATCAGAGATCGAGCTTTATGATTGTTACGTCATTTAGGGTTCTAGCAGGCGTGGCTCACTCCGCGATTTTGTCGCTTTGCTACAGGTAGCCAAAAATACATCCGTTCCACACCAATTTTGGGGAAAGCCAAAAGCCGCGCGTGGCGCTGTCGACACCTAGCGGCCATATCTGTGCTGATCGTAACAGACGCGTTTTGTTAGAGAGTGAGTCTTCTGTACCTAGTACTATTATTTATTCTGTGGTTCTAGCTAAATTTGATATTCCATAGCGTAAGTATGGAACAACCAATTTAGCTAGAGCCATACATGGCGTAGTACAGAGCGTGATGGTACTTATGAGCTTAATATTATATAGGTTAGTGCCGTGAAAAAAGAGAAATTGACAAAAATGAAATATCGTCATAAGTGTCATAACTGATGTTATCGATACCATAGTACTACTATTATAATAGTTCGATACGTACTAGGTACCTAATTTTATTGAGAATATCTAGAGATTATAGAGAATATCTAACGTTTAACATAATAGTACAGGGTGTCTGGCTGCAGATTTATAATTTCAATATTAAATAAAATCGTATTATTGTGTATATATATTTATTAATTACATCCGCAGTTTAAGGAATGATGCGGATTTTATTTTTTAAAAATAATGTTATCCAAATGTTTTCCATCGAGTTGTCGACATTGATCGAAGCGAAGCCTCGTGTTTCTCGCCACACTCTGAAGCAAATTTGGTCGAATGTTGCGGATTTCATTACCAATGTTTTCTTTTAGGGCCTCAACAGTACGCGGATTGTTGTTATAAACTCTTTCTTTGAGATAGCCCCATAAGAAAAAATCCATCGGGGTCAAATCAGGCGACCGCGGTGGCCATGGGATGTCCCCAAACCGACTGATTAGTTTTCCAGGGAAAGCTTGCCGTAATAAATCCATTGAAGCTCTAGCCGTATGTGGGGTTGCCCCATCCTGTTGGAACCACGTGTGCGATGAGAACGATGGATGTGCTCGCAGATTCGGTAAGAAGTAATCCGTAATCATTCTTGCATAATTTTCGCTATTGACATTTGTCGCTTGTCCCCGGGCATTTTCAAAGAAAAATGGTCCGATAATCCCATGCGTTGACAAAGCACACCACACAGTTACTCTGGGGCAATGCAGCGGTTTTTGATGTTTCATTCGTGGATTGTGTGTTCTTGGAGACCAGTAACGACAGTTTTGTTTATTAACATGACCGTTTAAGTGAAAATGAGCCTCGTCACTCCAAAAAATCGAATTTATGGTACGAAATCTTTGCAACATTATTTCGCTAAACTGTTTGCGTAACACAAAGTCATTTTCCTTCAATTCCTGGACGATTTGAATTTTAAAGGCATGAAACTTTAAGTCTTTTTTCAAAATTTCATGGACAGTTGCTCTAACAAGTCCTAATGAGGCTGCCCTTTTGCGTATCGAAAGTCGGGGATTTTCACGTAAACTTCTTTCAACGAGTTCAATGTTTGCGGGGGTCCTTGAAGTCCGGGTATGCCCTGGGCGAGGTCTGTTCATAGCGGAACCAGTTGCACGGAACTTCTTAACCCAAAAACGAATTAAATTGACGCTTGGTCCATCACTCATTCGTCGAATATTGAAGTGTGCACAAAACTGTCGACGAGCGACAACGTAAGAATCGCCACCTTTAAAGAACGACTCGATAACGAACGCACGATGCACTTCTGACCATCGGGGCATTGTGGCTAACAAATCCGCACAGTCGGTGGTTCGAATGACGTAACTGACATTTGGCACTGTTTTTTACTTTTTTTTTTAATTTAATTTAAAAAAATAAATTTCCAGCCAGACACCCTGTAGTTAGTCGCATTAGCATGTAATTTTTTATGACTTTAGGGTGCTTACTATGTTACGTACTTGTGCAATAGTTTTGTTTTTATAGTCAGGTAAATAAGTACTATCAATAGATGAAATATACAAGTACCCATTGAGTATATATATGTGGACACCGTATGTCTCTCCTCTTAGCCCGCTATTGCGATGCTAGTCGTAAGAATTTTTTTTTATATCAACAGATTTTTAGTCTGGACCAATTGCCCTGTGATCCGATTCGTTCCGGTCTACCCTAATACATATCTAGTTACTTAGGTACAATTCTATCCACGTAGAAGCGTCTCCGGGGTACCCCGAAAATTCTTTCTTTAGCAATCAGAGCGTTGTCCCTCTGATTGCGAAAGGAACAATTTTCTTCAGGCGAGAATGATTTCTTTTCTTTTGATTCGTATTTTCCAGCACGGATATTATGGTCGTGTATGTCTACGTGACAGCGTGATAAAACAGTGTCCGCCTCTTTCAATCACGTGGTGATAAAAAGTGACAGTTTATCACGTGGATAACTGGGATAAAGCCATCCATAATTTGCCTGCAGAATTGCCGGTTACCGTTCGATTTTGATAGAAAGGGTGGGTCTGTGATTTAACCCCATTGAAATGGTCGTTAAAATCTGTCGCGTCAGTCAAATAATAAAAACAAAGTAATGATACATCGCGTGTTGAATTATTTTATAAAGAAAAGGTCGTAATTTTTTTCCAAAACATGAAAGCTACTTCATTTGGGCCTATACTAAAATACTTGTTGTATTGACATGGCTCCCTACTGCCACAAATGCGGTCGCAAATGCCGGTCCCGCATTGGCTCAAAGGATGGCATACGTTAGACCGGGCCGTGTCCGGGCCGGAGCTTCTTATGCTTACTTTTTTTATGACATGACACGTGATCACGTGATGCTTTCCATAGAAAACGGTGCTCCGGAAGCTACGGCCCGGACACGGCCCGGTCTAAGGTGAGTCATCCCTACACCCACGATCGAGAGACGTTGTTCCTTGCATATAGACGCTGTATAAATCATTTGTCAAGATGTTAAAGGCCTTATGATTATAGTTTTATAGTTAGGCATATAGTTTTACAAAGTTGGGGGCGCCACAAGCCTTCAGTAAGAGATACATATACTTGCAAGAATTGGACCTATGCCGCCGTGGCCCGGTGGCCGAGTGGTTCAGGCACCTGCCGCGATAGCAGAGGACGCTGGTTCGATTCCAGCCTGGGGCACTAGAGGCCTTGGTCACTTTTTCTTAGTATATGACATTTATTTCAGTTTTACAAAGTTGTAGGTAGTCATCTATCTATCTATATATATAAATGCAAGTGTCCTGACTGATTCATCAACGCAGAGCCGAAACTACAAAAGCCAGAAAGTTGAAATTTGCACACCAGATTGCATTTATAAAGTGTACAAGAGATAAGAAGCGATTTTGAGAAATTCAACCCCTAAGGGGGTTAAAAAGGGGATGAAAGTTTGTATGGGGTTAAAGTTTTCTTCTAAGTTAGGAATTTGAAACTTCGTAAAAAGATATATTATTAAAATACAAGAAAACTAATTTCGGCGTTTTTGAAAATTCATCCCCTAAGGTGGTGAAAAAGGGGTTGAAAGTTTGTATGGATATCAAAAAAATTTTCAAGTGTGGACTTGAATCTTTGTATTTAGGGATATTATTAGAAGACAGGAAAAGTAATTTCAGCGTTTTGTAAAATTCATCCCCTAACAGGGTTAAAAAGGGGTTGAAAATTTTAATCCATTACAAATGCTTTGAAACTTCGTAGAAAGGCATAATAGCCGATTACAAAAAAAATGATTGCAACGTTTTTGGAAATTCAACCCCTAAGGGGGTTAAAAAGGGGATGGAAGTTCGTCTTCGGGTGCAAATTTTATTTTAAGCTATCAACTTGAAACTTTGTAAAAAAGTATCAAATTCAAATACAAGAAAACTAATTTCAGCGTTTTAGAAAATTCATCCCCCAAGGTGGTGAAAAAGGGGTTGAAAGTTTGTATGGATATCAAAAAAATTTTCGAGCGCGGGACTTCAATCTTTGTGTTTGGAGATATTATTAGAAGACAATAAAAGTGATTACAGCGTTTTGTAAAATTCATCCCCTAACAGGGTTAAAAAGGGGATGAAAGTTTGTATGAGGTTAAAGTTTTCTTTTGAGCTCCGAATTTGAAACTTTGTTAAAAGATATATTATTAAAATACAAGAAAACTAATTTCAGCGTTTTTGAAAATTCAACCCCTAAGGTGGTGAAAAAGGGGTTGAAAGTTTGTATGGACATCAAACATTTTTTTCGAGTGTGGGACTTTAATCTTTGTATTTAGGGATATTATTAGAAGACAGGAAAAGTAATTTCAGCGTTTTGTAAAATTCATCATTCAGGGGGTTAAAAGGGGGATGGAAGTTCGTCTGCGGGTGCAAATTTTATTTGAAGCTAAAAACTTGAAACTTTGTAAAAAGGTATTATATTAAAATACAAGAAAACTAATTTCAGCGTTTTTGAAAATTCATCCCTATGGTGGTGACAACGGGGTTGAAAGTTTGTATGGATATCATGCATTTTTTCGAGCGCGGGATTTGAATCTTTGTATTTGGTGATATATTATTAGAAGACAATAAAAGTGATTTCAGCGATTTGTAAAATTCATCCCCTAACAGGGTTAAAATGGGGTTCAAAGTTTGAATCCATTACAAATGCTTTGAAACTTCTTAGAAAGACATAATAGCCGATTACAAAAAAAAGTAATTGCAACGTTTTTGGAAATTCAATCCCTAAGGGGGCTAAAAAGGGGATGAAAATTCGTCTTGGGGTGTAAATTAAATTTTAAGCTAGGAACTTTAACTTTTTGGAAAAAAAGGTAATAAATTAAAAAAACATGAAAACTAATTCAAGCATTTTTGAAAATCATCCCCCAAGGTGGTGAGAAAGGGGTTGAAAGTTTGTATGGAGATCAGATATTTTGTGAGTGCGGAATGCGGAACTTGAATCTTTGTATAAGGCATAGGTAGGTATTATGAGAATACAAGAAAAGTAATTTCAGCAAACCAACATCAAAACCCACTTGACTTAAAACTTCATACAACTTGCTAAAAAAGAAAAGTACTTAATTTCAACATTGCTTGGATATGAAAATTATAGGTACTAAAGATGTAAAATGTTGAAGATAAGATTCCACGCGGACGAAGTCGCGGGCAACAGCTAGTCTAATAATATTTTGTATTGTTTCAGTGAAGTGCGACAAGCATTGAGCGGATCACGAGTGTTCGGTTCTCAGCCGCAGTTCCCAGGCGGCAGCGCCTGAAGTAAAGGTAAGTCACCTTACACCATTCGCACAAGCAAAGAGAATAGATAGTACGAGTATAGAGGGGTCCTGTCATAGTAGTAAATTTTGTAGTCACTGTAAAATGACTGCCATCTATCGACACACGACTAAAACTCAAAATAAAGATGTATAAAATTATCAAAAAAATGTGTAGGTATATATGGATAAATTATTTTATTATTTTTATATCATTTTGACCCATGTTCATTATCTGATATCTATGTGTTAAAATTGTTAAATATGAAACGGTGTCGTCACGCCATCTAGCCGAGCCTATGCGCGCGCTTATCCGAGAATGACTTTTTCTTGATTTCCGAGGCACGTTTTGTCTTAGACTTTATTCATCTTATACGAAGTTATATATGTCTTTGGTACAAGTATCTATCAAGACAATTCAAATGTACGCCTAACCAACCGTAATGCTTATATGATCATTGTCAAGAAGGCGCTGTTATTTTCATGTATAGGGTAACGATTCAGTACAGTACGAGAATGAGCTCCAGTGAAATTCCGCAACATGGCGCGTGATCATATACCTACCCTTGACCCTTTTCGGTCGTGTTTCAATTTATCATCACTCGCTGCGAATTTCCTACTTTTCGCACTTGTGTCGTAATGTACAAACTTTATTTAACTTTTATCAAAAATACAGTACAAAAATTCAAATTTTATTTCATAGGAAAAAGACAGTAGAAAGACAAATAAGGCCCACTTGCACCATTCCACTAACCCGGGGTGAACCGGTTAAACCTGGCGTTACCATGGTTACCAGTACAATTTGACATTAGGTTAACGGTTTAACTGATTAATCCCGGGTTAGCGGAATGGTGCAAGTGGGCCTTCATAACTTATGAACTAAATACATTTATAAATAATACTAAATTAAAACTAACAACCCTGGGTACAAATGGGTTTAAAAGTCCAAAACATAATAGGTACTGTAGCTTCGGTTATAATAGCAGCTATGAGGAATTTATACGCATGGACTCGATGAAATGGAAAAGAATGAAAGAGTATCGGCATCGTATATTAAGTATAATAATGGAAAGATATTTACATAAAAATCAGATCCATTTTTATGTATACAAGATGCTTCTATATTCAGAACAATAAAAATCACAATTACCTATAGGTAACTAGAAATATAGGAAATCATAACAATAAAACTAGGAATTTAATAAGGACAATATAGGTATGTATCTCTGTTGTCTGAGAAGACTTCGTATAGTTGATAATTTTTGTAGTAAGGCTGGTAGGGAATAATTACTCTAGATATGTTATAAGTATAAGGCAGAAGTAAAAGTGGGAGTTGGACTTAGCGGACATCGTCAACTATTTCATTTGTAGAAATAACAGCTTTTCGTGGGTATGTGACTCTGGGCCCGATTCGGAGTTTGAAATAGACATCTATTAGATATCTTTTAGACATCACCAAGATACGATAACGATATGTTTAAGATCTAACCTGTCAAATTTGACATTTGCGCGATTCTGGAGATACTCTTGAATGATTTCCACAGGATATGACTTAGAGATCTAATTCACGTCTAATAGATATATTACTCTATCTAACGTAAAAGTGACATTGGTTGCCCGAATTGCGCTGCAAAATTTTAAGAGAACTAGTTGATATCTAAACTATAACGTATACTGCCGTATTCGAACTTCAAGATATGCACAAGAGACGACACGTACTAGATCCATTCTAGATACGTTATAGTTTAGATATCAACTAGTTCTCTTTTGCAGCGCAATTCGGGCAACCAATGTCACTTTTACGTTAGATAGTGTAATATATCTATTAGATGTGAATTAGATCTCTAAGTCATATCCTGTGGAAATCGTTCAAGAGTATCTCCAGAATCGCGCAAATGTCATATTTGACAGGTTAAATCTTAAACATATCGTTATCGTATCTTGGTGATGTATAATAGATGTCTATTTCATAATCCGAATCGGGCCCCATAATATGTTGCGTTTCGAAGATATCTTCAAAAGATACATTCACTACAAGAGGGTGACTTTATTATGCGTCACTGTGACGACTGCGGTCCGCGTCTTTACCAGCGTTGCGTCATCATTTCCCGCCGGGTTGTCCTTATCTACTAAGTACCAACTGATCCTTTGTTAACTTATTATAGCATCTTCTTCTTCTTCTTCTCCTGAGCCTATTTCCCATGTCTCTTGGGGTCGGCCCTCCTAGTCCGAAAACGCCACTCTGGACGTTTTTGTGTCATTTCTGGTTTTAAATCCGTCGTCTTCATGTCTTTGGAAATGGTCCCCATCCAGGTAGTCGGTCGTCGTCCTGGGCCATACTTAGGTTGTTCTATTTCCATGACGGCTCTGGTCATATGCTCTTTGCTTCGCCTCATGACGTGACCGTACCACCGTAAGCGATTTTCTTGAAGCTTGTCAGCAATACATGCAACTTTAAATGTTCCCCTTATGTATTCGTTTCTGACTCTATCTTTCATGGTTACACCACCAGACCACCGCAGCATCTTCATTTCTGTGACGTGGAGTTTTTGTTCATCTGATTTTCGCGTGGCCCAGCATTCGGATCCATACATTAAAGCTGGTCTGACTGCTCTCTTATATATGTTTCCTTTGATTTCTATAGGCATCTTCGCGTCACAGAGAACCCCTGTTAAAGATCTCCACTTTAACCACGCAGCTGTTTTGCGGTTTTCTATATCTTTGTCAATAGATCCTGTAGATGTTACAACAGATCCTAGATATTTAAAGTGGTCCACTTGTTTTAAGGGGGTGTTGTCCAGATATGGTTGGTGCAGCACGTTAGTTGATGCTGATTTTCCCGAGAAGTTACAGTACATGTATTCAGTTTTAGTTCGACTCACTCGAAGCCCTCTGCGCTCCAAAGCTATGCACCATGCAGTTAAATCAGTTTGGATCTCTTGAACTGTTTCCGCTATTAAAACTATGTCATCAGCGTATAGAAGAGACCAAGGGGCTGGTTTTTGAAGGTTTTCAGTGACATAGTTCATTACCAGGTTGAATAGTAGTGGGCTAAGAGTAGAGCCCTGGTGGACCCCGACATTCACCTCAAATTCCGCACCAACACCAGCAGGGCAGACAGTTCTAGTCTTGATATTACGGTACATGTCCTTTAGGATTGCGATGTAATATTCAGGGACTAGCTGTGCTCGTAACGCTTGCCAAATGAGCTCTCTTGGGACACGGTCGAATGCTTTTTCAAGGTCTATAAAAACTAGATGGAGGTCTTTCTTTAGCCCTTTATATTTTTCAAGTAGTATTCTAATAGTATGAATAGCGTCTATTGTGCCTACTCCGCTGGTGAAACCGCATTGATTTGACGTAATTGTAATTAATTTTTCCAATCGTTTGGCTACTACGCTTTCCCAAATCTTTAATACGTGTGAGGTCAGCTTGATAGCACGATAATTCCCACATTCTGCCACATCCCCCTTGCCTTTATAGAATGGAATTAAGTTGCTCTGTCGCCATCCATCAGGCATTATCCGTTCTGTAAGTATGAGGTTGAACAGGTTAGTTAGCCATATTAAACTTGCGTTTCCACAAATTTTTAGGAGTTCCGATGGTATTTCGTCAGGGCCCGTCGCTTTGCCGTTTTTCATCTTTTTAAGGGCAGCTTTAACTTCCTCTGGCGTTATCATTTCTATTACACCGTGTACTGGAGGCAGGTTAGGCATGGGTTCTTGTGGAAACTCCTCGTTTAATAAGTGGTTGTAGTATTCGTGCCATCTGTCGTTGATGTCCTTATCAGAG
Source organism: Cydia fagiglandana (assembly GCF_963556715.1). Taxonomy (NCBI): domain Eukaryota; kingdom Metazoa; phylum Arthropoda; class Insecta; order Lepidoptera; family Tortricidae; genus Cydia; species Cydia fagiglandana. The sequence continues at coordinate 4,914,669 of NC_085947.1, forward strand.
GCCAGAAGTGATCCTGTGGAGTTTCTTATGTATTTATTTTGTTTTATGTCCTTAGTTTGATTGTTCCTAAATTTTGCTATTTTAAATATTTCTTTATCTGAATCAGCTTTTTCTAATTTACTGTACTCGTTCTCCCTGGCAGCTGCTCGCGAGCATGCAACCATCTTTTTGGCAAGTTTCTTTGCTTCATCATACCTTTTACGGTCATCCTCGGTTTTGGATGCTTGCCAGGTCTTAAAACACAGCTTCTTCTCTAATAAAATAGACTTTACGTCCTCGTTCCACCAGTTGGGATCTTTATTAGGCTTTCGTTTACCCGTGCTAGTACCAAGTACCTCCTTGGCTATGTTTGTTGTGTGGTTTCGGAATTCGTTCCATACAGTATTGACATCTTTCGTTACTTGGACTTGAGTTTCCATAAAGTCAGCTACATTTGAAGCCAGCGTTCTTCCTTGAGGTTTTTGAAGATTGTACCACTTTATTCTTGGTGTAGCTTTCTTTCTGTAGTTATTATTCCACGATGGCATTTTTAGACACGCTACTAATAGTCGGTGTTGTGTGGTAAGAGGTTCCCCTGGAATAATCTTATAATCTTTGAAGTACTTGCGCATGAGATTATTACAGAGGATGTAGTCGATTTGAGACGCATTTACGCCACTCTTGTAAGTAATCAGGTGTTCGTCTTTTTTCTTGAAGTGTGTGTTTACTATTGGCATATCGAAGATGGTTGCCATTTCCAGAATATTCTGCCCTTGTGCATTAACAGTGCCATAGCCGTAGTTTCCATGGACTTTACATCCTACGGGGGCGTGACTGCCCACATGACCGTTTAAGTCACCCGCCACAATTGTGTTCTCAGTGGTAGGTATACCCTGAAAGATATCCTGTAGCTCTTGCCAAAAACAGCTCTTCTCCTCGCTTGTGCAGCCTGCCTGGGGTGCGTATATTAAAATAATATTTAGACAAGGTTGTTTATCTAAAGCCAGTTTTACTGACATTACTCTGTCACTGTAACGCTCCACGGATATGACACGTTGTTTCAGTTGGTCATCTAAGACAATACCGACGCCATTCCGGGTATTATTTGTGCCGTGGTATAGAAGCTGGTAGCCCTGTCCGATGTCCCTGGATTTGGACCCTTTCCATTTTATTTCCTGTATGCAGCATATATTTATGTTGCGCCTGCGTAATACCTCTGCTAGTTCTTGGCTGCGTCCGGTTAGAGAACCAAGGTTCCAGGTTGCCAAACGCATATTAGTTGCGTTTCGTCTAATTTCGTCGCTTCTGGGGGACGCCCTAACATTTTTTGCTGCTGAATACCTCTGACCGTCGCTTGAGGGGGACGCCCTAGCATTTAAATTCCTTTTCTTTGATTGTGCTTTCATATTTCGGACTAGGAGAAAGTTTTGTGGCTTTGGGTTTTACAGCCGGTTGCCACCTGACGCCAAGGCTGTGATCCTTCTGAAGGACCGTGAACGTCACCGTTGACCCGCTCGGGGTTCTTCCGCTGCCGTGTCTTCTGACCGCTCCAGCCTAAGCGCCCAGTCCACCCGCTGCCTCTGCTCCGAATACGTCGGAGAAGCCAGCTGATGGAGTTTTTTTACGAAGTATACTCTTCGGCCTGTATGGTCCGCGGGAGGTATTTTATTTCCCTCCAGCCCTTCCAGTGGCACGTGTGCACCACTGGACGAGCACCCCCTATCCGCCACCTGGGGACGCGGTCTCTAGAGGAACAGGCTCCCCCGAGACTATTTTTAACTTTTTTAACTTATTATAGCATCGTTTATAAATAACATATTTATACTGCCGTATTCGAACTTCAAGATATGCACAAGAGACGACACGTACTAGATCCATTCTAGATACGTTATAGTTTAGATATCAACTAGTTCTCTTTTGCAGCGCAATTCGGGCAACCAATGTCACTTTTACGTTAGATAGTGTAATATATCTATTAGATGTGAATTAGATCTCTAAGTCATATCCTGTGGAAATCGTTCAAGAGTATCTCCAGAATCGCGCAAATGTCATATTTGACAGGTTAAATCTTAAACATATCGTTATCGTATCTTGGTGATGTATAATAGATGTCTATTTCATAATCCGAATCGGGCCCCATAATATGTTGCGTTTCGAAGATATCTTCAAGTCATACATTCACTACAAGAGACGCATTTATCCCGGGTGACTTTATTATGCGTCACTGTGACGACTGCGGTCCGCGTCTTTACCAGCGTTGCGTCATCATTTCCCGCCGGGTTGTCCTTATCTACTAAGTACCAACTGATCTTTGTTAACTTATTATAGCATCGTTTATAAATAACAAGTTTATAGATATCTTGATTATTAGTAATTCTCAAGTGAACAATCTTGTGCACTTATATCTTAGTCCTTATCGCACTAGCTTTAGGAGCCGCTTCCGTTAGCGAGACGGGTATATTTACCTAAAATATTTAAATCTCAGCTCCTGTTTGTTCTTAAAACAATCTCAGAAAGTAATATCTTTAAACACTAATTAAAACAGATTTATTGAGAGGGTGATTTTATACTGTAGATGAAATGTTCGATTTTGTTTAGTCCCAAGTGTTGATTTACTTGTTATTGTTTAGTTTTTAGTGTGTGTGTAAAACGTATTTTCAAACACGATCCTGTATTGTTCATGAATAAATACTATGATTATAATTGCAAAACTATTGCAAGAACCCGCGTAAAACAACTGCAGAATTTCTTCAATCACAACACCTTATAAAACAATGTTCCGCGCCGCGTCTGTTTGTGCGTATGTATGTTCGTGATAAACTCGAAAACTACACAACGTATTTTCATGCTATTGTACCTATCAACAGAGTGATTTTTGAGGTAGGTTTATGTAGTGAGGTAATTTGTTAAAGTTTCGTCAGGCGTGGCTCACTCCGCGATTTCGTCGCTTTGCTACAGGTAGCTAAAAGTCCATCCGTTCAACCCCAATTTTGGGGTTTGCCATAAGCCGCGCGTGGCGCTGTCGCCACCTAGCGGCCATATCTGTGCTGATCGTGACAGACGCGTTTTGTTAGAGAGTGAGTCTTCTGTACCTAGTACTATTATTTATTCTGTGGTTTCGTGTACCCGTGCAAAACCGGTCGCTAGTAACGACCAGGATGTAGATTATAAAACCTATTAAATTCGAGAGGTCACCGTTCTATTTAACGTTGCTTTACATAGATAGTGTTATCGCGACATCAACGTGGAACCAAGAAACGAGAAGCTTCTGCGCTGCTTATGATTAAATCTGCTTGGACTATAAAATAAATAAAATAAATAGCCTTTTTAGAGGGACTGGGTAGCGTGAGTAAAAGACTCCGTTGACTGGTAAACTGGAAACAAATTATCGGACGCGGCTGACGGACGCGGCTGACGGGCGCGACATAAAAGTGTGCACAGTGTTCGGGACGTGGCTTTCGGCTGACAGGAACATCCAGCGCGCCAGATTTCTGTCGGATGTCCGAAGGCTCAAGGTCACGTCCACGGCTTACCTCCAATAGTTTGCACAGTTCAGTGTATATTCATTATCTAGATAGGTATAAGTCGCGGCTGTGAGCCGCGTCCGTCAGCCGCGTCCGATAATTTGTTTCCAGCTGTAATCTTAGACTAATTTATTCAATCATACCTAGGCGTTTTATACATCCTGTTATCTTTACATCAAAAGTCTAATCTGCGGCGACACATACAATATCTCAACTGAATCGCGTGCTCTAATCTATACTAAGTTATCGACACGCGCTGATTATATTATGCTGACCGCCATAGCCTTTAGTGTTGATCTTAGTTTAAACAACAAAAGTTTTGTAAGTATGCCTAAGAACTCATTATCACTAACAAAATTTTCTAACTAATATACTATATAAACTGTTATACTAATTTATTTATTTATTTATTTATTTAACATTTATTGCACAAAAGAAAAACCTTACAGTACAAAAGGCGGACTTAATACCATAAGGCATTCTCTACCAGTCAACCTTTAGGCAAAGCAGAGAAATTGTGGGCGGTGCTACTTTAACAACAAATATAGGTACGTCATATAGGAAATAACAAACCATACATACATACATACATACATGTAAATATACATACTTATATATATGTAATATAAGTATGTATATTTACATGTATGTATGTATATTAATTCATGTTTATCTATTATTATTATTTGTTTATTTATTAAATTCGGCAAACGGTAGTTATTCCTCAACTTGTCATTCCATTGCCATTCCATTCTATCCCTTGCTGTTCGAGTCCATGTTGAACCCGCTATTTTCCTGATATCATCTTCCTATCTCTTAGTTTGTATTTCTCTATTCCTTTTGCAGCTTGGACAATTTTTTTATTCAAATATTAAACTCTGCCAAGCGGACCCCATCAGCCTCCCATGAGCCGTGGCAAAATGCCGGAACAACGCGAGGAAGATTATGATTAAATTCTGCCTGTTAGCTTTGCAGCGTAGACATTGTTAAACACCCCCACCCCTTCCTCTTGTTACTAATTGGACTAAATTATAACCCCTTCACGCACTCCTTAAGGGAGTGGATTCCGGGACAAAAGATAATCCAATATCCTTTTCTTAGTTATACATTATTAGAATTCCAAATTTCACAAAAATGCTTTCGGAAATAATTTAATAATTATTATACCTTAGCCAATTATTTCATTAGGTACCTACTGATAACAACAAAAGTTTAGGTACTTAGTGTACTTACCCACGCAACGCTGTCAAAAGAATACATTCTGCAGCGGTGGGTACCATGGTCGCGTTTTTATCACCTGTAATGTCATGTGTTCGCATTTAAGTACTTGTTAGAATGACAGGCGTGGTGACAAATGATAAAGAGCCCGCCATCAGCCCTTCTCATTCCATAGGTATTCATTTATTTTCCTAGTTTTACTTAGTTGGCTCTCAGTTCTCATTTACATCAATACGACGAATATTACGAGATAACTCGCCCGTGGCAACAACTCTCGACGTCTAGTCACAAGAAAAAAGTTAAGTTTTCAAATAATGAAGATTCTTTGAGTAGTACGCTACTTGGAATTGGCAGAGGACGCTCAGAGGAGCGCCGTGTCATCGTGTAATGTGTCAATAAGCGTGAGTATCATGGGTCCATCGATTAAATATTTCATACTAAGCGTGCCAAGTGGAATCTATCCATAAACCGGACAAGATGAACAATCTTGTCGTACAATGTCGATATTAGCCTCGCACCAAAAATATAAAAGTTAATTTCCGTGATTTCCGTCCATCATCAAAAATAGAGGAACACTGTATAAGACACCCCAAGTACGAGTAGCACAGATTAGCTGTATAGCAGCCGCATAATGAAGTACGAATACGCTTGAAGCTGGAATATAAAAGCTGCATAATAGCTGTATAAGCGTCTTTTCAGCTTTTATAACTCTTAAATGGGCACAAATTATGCAGCCTTACGTTCACATAGCTGTTTAAGAGCATTGTAGCAGCAATTTAATGGAATTATAAGGGGTAACAGGAGTTATAAGAGGTGTATATTGACTGGGTAAGAGACCACCAGTTACCCTTTATTCAGTTAATATGTCACATGTGCGCCCTAATACCGGGAAACATTGACGTTGGGCTGAATAAAAGATAATTATTAACATACTTTTACATCTCTGCCTTAAAAAAACATATTTATATTGAAGCAAAAACGTTTAGCGCAACAACACCATAAGTCATTTTGTTAAAGTGTTTAGTTAAATGTTAGTACATGATCTTTTATATATTAATGTGAGAAAGATGTTTGGGAATGCAAGTTTATTGACATTATATATATACATTATCTAAGAAAATTTCAATGCGCCACGAAAATAATCAGGATTTATTTAAATTAATGATATAAATAAGCTATTGTGTAAAAAGTATTTTAGTGGTTTGGACAGAATTATGAGATAAAAAGTTAATAATACGTTATAGGAAGTGCTAAACTAATGATTTAGGTTAAGAACTCATGCACAAAACGTTATTGTTGCCCTTAAAAGTTGGAAAAGTAATTTAAATTTTGTAGGTTATATACAATAAAATGGCGGTCAATGTTAAAAAGCAACGTGAACCGTTAAAATTCTAATATGCAGCATACGACTGTTATATATCTGATTAAGATACTTAAGTGAACCACTATAAAGTCCAAGTCGTTCTTTCGATACACTAGTGAACCTCTAAACAGTTATAAGGTATCTTGTGAGCGTTTAAATAGCCGCTATACGCACAGTCTCAATGGTAGTATAATAGGCTGCTTAGCGGTAAACATGTTCAGCGCTAAGCCGTATTATGCGCCACATGTGTTCGATTATACGTCTATTGGTTTCATAACAGTTCACTCGTTCTCCCTTATAATAAGTCAGCAAAATAAAAGCTGCTTTAGCGGTAAACATCTTCAGTGATAAGCAGTATTATGCGCCACATGTTTCATTTATAGGTCTATTGGCTTCATATTAGTTCACTCGTGCTCCCTTAAAAGTCAGCGTAATAAAAGCTGCTTAGCGGTAAACATGTTCAGCGATAAGCTGTATTATGCGCCACGTATGTTCCATTATACGTCTATTGGCTTCATAATAGTTCATTCGTGCTTCCTTAAAAAGTCAGCGTAATAAAAGCTGCTTAGCGGTAAACACGTTCAGCGATAAGCTGTATTATGCGCCACAGGTATTCCATTATGCGTCTATTGGCTTCATATTAGTTCACTCGTGGTCCCTTAAAAGTCAGCGTAATAAAAGCTGCTTAGCGGTAAACATGTTAAGCGAAAAGCTGTATAATGTGCCACATGTTTTCCATTATACGTCTATTAGCTTTATAATAGTTCACTTGTGCTCCCTTAATAAGTCAACGTAATAAAAGTCCACAATTACCTCCTTATACAGCACATGGCGTAATTTTATCCACTAAACAGACCTTATAACGGTTAAAGCATTTGATAACCCTTAAAGCTGTATAGGTTCGTAGCAAATATACCTTTATATCACTCTTTGCGTATTAATGGTAGTTTTCAGAGCCGTAATGCAGCTTTTAATCAGCCCTAAGCTATATAAATATCACTGAAATCTGTTATACAGCTGTAGGACCATGAGTGTGCTGTTATAAGTGTCTTAATACGCACAGAGCGTTAGATAGAACTAAAAGTGAGTAGTTATAGAGCTATCTGTGCTACTTGGGACGCCCCAATTTCACATCGGTGACAGGTGCGGCGAATTGTAAAATCACTGTTGCTGACGTCACAGGCATCCATGGGCTACGATTACCACTTACCATCGGGCGGGCCGTATTCCTGTTTGCCACCATCATTGTATTATTTAAAAAAACTTTATTATATCGAAAAAAAACAGATATTTCTCCTGCGAAGTTTCTGACAATTGTCAAAGATTTAGAAGAATTGTACGTAATTCTTGACAGGTAATGAGTTATATGTCGGAATTTCGTGACAATTGTAGTGTTTCTTGTGACAATTGTCATAAACTTAGCAAGAGAAATATCTGTTTTTTTCTGATATCATAAAGTTTTTTTTAATAATACAATGATGGTGGCAAACAGGAATACGGCCCGCCCGATGGTAAGCGGTAACCGTAGCCCATGGATGCCTGTGACGTCAGCAACAGCGATTTTACAATTCGTCGCACCTGTCACGTTGGTGAAACAGGGGCCTGGGCCGTTAAATTATTTAACAAACTTCCTGTAGAACTTAAAGCAATATCAGAAAGTTATATCTTTAAACACAAATTTAAACAGTTTTTATTGAGAGGGTGTTTTTTCTTGGAATTGGCAGAGGACGCTCAGAGGAGCGCCGTGTCATCGTGTAATGTGTCAATAAGCGTGAGTATCATGGGTCCATCGATTAAATATTTCATGCTAAGCGTGCCAAGTGGAATCTATCCATAAACCGGAGATGAATCTTGTCGTACAATACTCGTGTCGTTTTATTGGGATATTGGGAAGGTCAGGGTCGGGTCTAGCAATGTACAAATTGCAGAACATTCCCAAAAAGCGGAAACGTTCTCGAGAATGTTCTCAGAACATTCCTGCAACATGGAAATTATTGTTTAAACAAGAGAATATACTTGAAATAAAGTTTAAATAGGCATAACTTAAAACTAAATGTTATTATGCATATATTATTGTCTATTACAGTTAGCTATTTTGTTGATGTGATAAATTTACCAATAAGTTGCTTAAATTCTCACTGTATATCAGAGAACATTTCGACTTTCGACAATATTTTCCAAATTTTTTTTTGTGTCATTAGAATCTAGAGGCCTCTATCTCCCGCCATGCCAAATCTCAGCGCGCTCGGACCAACTTGAAAAAAATTAAAAAAAAGTCGGCCATTTTGATTTTTTTTAATGCAGATTGTTTTGTCTCGGGGCCCTCTATGACATTTGGTCGAGCACCCCCCACCTATCACGCACCGTTTAAAAGTTGCCATACAAAATAAAAGTGGACAGTTTTCACGCAATTGTAGCATTTTTCCAAAAAAAATTCTTTCATAAGTATCTAGGGGACCCCGAGATTCCGTGACCAAAATTTCAGCGCGCTAGGACAAAATTAAAAAAGTTAAAAAAAAAGTCGGCCATATTGAGAAAAAATGGCGGCGTCAAAAACTGCCAGGATCCCTCTATGACATTTGGTCGAGCACCCCCCACCTAAGTCTGACCGTTTGGCCGGGCCGTCATACATTTTTCTGACCGGAAGCGGACGACCAATAGTCGGAATTTTCTGGGGGTAAGGACTACACCTAAACTATCGTGAATATTCATGGTATAAACTACGATAAATAAATAAATTCTCGTTCTCGAGAACATTCTCAGAAGTTACCGAGAATTTCTCATGTGGAAAGTTTCGCAACTTTGGAAAGTTCTCGTGCGTGCATTGCTAGTCGGGTCCGATAACGTTTGATACTTGACTTTACATTATTTGTGATTAGTCTGCCCGTTTATTTGGTAAACATTTCAGTCAAGGGCATTTTTGAGCAGGTCACTTCGTGAATAGGCGTTTTCATTCAAGATTTGTTTTTTGGATTTTTTTGTTTTGAGGCGCCGTGACTTCATTTACGCTATAGCCACTGAGGGGCTATACCGCGTAAACCGAAATTCGCAAATTGCGGGGATCTTTCTCTTTTACTCCAATGAAGGCGTAATTAGAGTGACAGAGAAAAATGCCCGCAATATGCCAACTTCGATGTTCGAGGCCGCATCGCAGATAAACTTGATCGCAGTCCGCGTAAAGCCCGATTTAGACGATGTGAGAACTCGCATGCGAGTTTCTTACCCTTGCGGGTTTTGATTGGTCGGTTGAATTGGACGTAATCCACAGTCCGCAGTGTAACTAATCGCATGCGTGTTCGCACGCCGTCTAAATCAGCCCTTAAGGATGGTGATCACGTGGTAAGCACCACCGAATAGCTCGAAAGCTCCATAGAAAACGAAGCGCCGGAAGCTCCGGCCCGGTCCCGACCGGGTCTAGCGTGAGTCATCCTTTGGGTGTTCAAAGTCGTGGTAAGGATACTTTTCGGTTTTATCCGAGTATGTTCTCTCATATATAAAAATAAATATGTACATTGGATGCAAATAAAGATCTCTATCTCTAAAATATTTTGCCTTAGATTTGGTTCATTCAAATAACAGTCTCACCTGAAGATACTCAACTTACTTTTTGTCTACCGTAAAATCTCCAATTATATATACTTTTTTGAGAAATAATGATATTATTTAAACATTTCCCTAATAAAATCCTTCAAGAAAGTTTCGATAAGTACTTTGAACGAATAAGGGTAGGCAATGATAAAAGTTGCCGCCTAAACTAATAGAAACTTTTTGCACAGACTAATACCAATTGAAACTTTATCGTTTGTCCTCACTGTCTCTTACAGCTTTCAAGGAACCCGGGACAAGCACTAATTTAAAATAAAACCGGCCAAGTGCGAGTTCGCTTAACTCGCGCACCGAGGGTTCCGTACAAACTTTAAATTTTCTCATGGACTGTCATGACTGTGTTAATGCACGAAAGACTTTTGACCAGAATCATGTATAATAAGCGTGTGCGTGTGTGTGTTATTTATCGGCAAATTGGCTAATTTGTATGAATTATGCGATCGACAACACAAACGCAATTCTTCCTATTCGCGATTCCCATACAATATAGATTCCACACAACTGCAGTTTACTACATTCGTGATTCCACACAGTTGCTTATTTTTACACAATAATACCTAAGGCGTTTTTTTTCTTTTTTTTTTCATCCTCATTTCATTTCATTTCATTTATTTCTTAATAAATTCATATTTTTAACTCATATTTTTTATATTGGTGTTTCAGGGATAATTATTTCTCGTGTAAACCGATTTCGAAATGGTATTGTTTTTCACATTTTCCTTCACAAATCAAGTAATGTTCAATTTGAGCTCTTTAAAATGATATCCCACTCGGTCTAGTAAGTAGACTTGGAAATTTTGGCCTCCTCTTTATGTTGGGCATTTTCCATAATTAATAAAACTAAAATAAAATCATTTTTAAACTTTTAATGTGTTTGGGTTAGCGTAATTCATAAATCATAACTATTCCCAAATCGATAGCTTTAGTAGTTCGAGATATTTAGCAATGTAACAGACAGACAAAGTCACATACCATAAGGGTTCTTTTGTACCTTTTTGCTACCCTTAGAGCATTTAATAACGAGTCTGGAGTGGCCATTGAAAGCTTACCCCTGCCGAAATACTTGTACAATTGTGAAAACTTTTGTTTGGACTGGCATGGCTATTTGTTCGTTACGTACCTACAAATCATGTAAAAATATATCAATAGTATCAATACATTTGACGTCCCCTCCCCCGCAAACATCGGCAGACTGTTTCGTAAAGAAAATGACAGCGATGACATCTCCAGTAGGTAACTAAATGCTCTAAGACGGAACCTTAAAAAGTCACAGCTGTGTGCCTTTCCTACATCGAGGGCAAACTAAGTCTTTGTTGGCCTTAATAGGATTTTCAAATAATTATTTTCTTTCATAATGCTTATAGAATAAAAGGAAAAGTGGAAAGACTCACTGTGTCGGGCGAAACCCCTTATTTATTGACGCAAAGTGTGAATGTCAAGTTTAAGTTTCCGATTTAGGCCACGTAAGTTTTAAAGCGTGGGTGGGATGTACTACGAAGCACACACTCCGGGCGATGATCTATTTAAATTTATGTCGGCCTGGCACGCGTAGGAAGATTTCGAAGGTATTGCACAGTTTTGAACAGATGTAGGGAGTGAACTAGGGGTCCTATTCAAGTTCTTAAAGTGAAAGGTTATAGTTTATGGGCATTTCAAAAAAAGTCTCCCTATACAAAACAGGGTATCGTCTTGGGCCGTCCCATTCGTTAATCGTCAAGTTCTTAAATTAGTCCTATTCTGCTTTCGACACCCATTCTACATTCGTTACAATCGTCGGTGGCTTTCAATGTAGAATGAGTGACGAAAGCAGAATATGACTAATTTAAGAACTTGACGAAAAACGAATGGGACGACCCAAGACGATACCAAAAACAGAGTCCCCCGCCGCGTCTGTCAGTTTGTGTGTATGTTCGCGATAAATTCTAGAACTACTGGACGGATCAATAGAGTGATTCTTGAGGTGTATAATTTGTTAACCCGTGCACAATCGGAGCGGATCGCTAAAAAAAAATTAACACTCCACAAAAAATTGGGAAAAGTTTACTAAGTTTCATAACGTAAAATAAATGTTTAAGTCATTTTAATAATAGACTTTATCTTCTCACAAGATTAAATAAGTACCCTTGAGGCCAACATACAGCAGTGGTAAGGTTTCCAAGAAATCACCGAATATATCTGCTAATTTTTCCAATTTTATTTGAAGAAAGTTTCTAGATCAACTTGTCCATGAGATTAGGATATTATGATAAACTATTATACATAAGATATAAGAATAATAATACCAAGATTACCAAGCAAAGACTTCGTTTTATTTTAAGGACACTTGTGTTGTGAGCCTCCGATTGAGAATTTAGGATATTTCTACATGACTAATTTAAAAAGGATGGTAATAAAATATTATTGAGTACCTACGAGAATAAAGCACTAAACAGAGGCGAATGGCCAGATATAGCACAAGTATTCACAAGTTTAAAATACTATAAGTACTCAAAAAACACCTAAGGCATGCCACAGTTGGCCCTCGCGCAGGCAGCTTTCTCGCGCAAAGATTGGCCATAGCAATCCAGCGCGGGAAAACGCTGCCTGCTTGATAGGCACCTTACCAAGGGCGCAAAATTTTGACAGATATTTTTAATATTTTAGCTTTAGTTTTCTTAATTGTAGTTCATTTTAGTTTACACTACAAACACTTATTATACATTAAATGAGTTTCAATGTCCATAATTTTATGATCAGCGCCAGCGATCAGCAGAAGGCTCAGACTACGACGATCGTTCTTCCGAGAATCAATCAAACGGAGTCTCCGACAGCTGCAAGTTCAAGTTAATTGGACCCAATTTGTAAATTTCTATTCTAAAAGCCTCGTTAAGTTATTTTCAATTACCACTTACCTATTCAGTGTTATTGCATTGAAATTCTAAAATGAACCATCCTTTTTTTATTTAAAGTGCCTCTAAATGGTATTTGTTTTTTTTTTTGTCGTTTGATTCATTGTGTAGAAATGGTGTGAAAATCGGCATTTTCTCTTTAAAGATACATTTTAAAATGTACGATACGCCATAAGCTTTTAGAGCGAGAGGTTGTTTGTGTGTTGCATAAACGTATGTGTACTCGTATGTGTGTCACACAAATCAATACTTAGTCAATTTAAAACATCATACCATGTACAAATTTGAAGATCTATATCATAATGGGGTACAAAAAATACTTCCATATTTATTTCTATACTTGTTAAAACTCAGTTATTATATAAACTCTCTAAATAAATTTAAAATAAAGAGCATATAAATAAAAAACGTCCCCCAAGTCTTGCCGATGTGCCCAGAAGGCTGGCTGCATTGCCACGTTGTATGGCAATGCTGATGCGTTGAGCAAAATACTGGCCATCCCTCTAAAACTGATGCCATGTTCGTTAAAATTGACACTTATTTACATAAACCAGCCGGCCTATTATGGATGGTTTTATCCATCTTTATCCACGTGATAAAATAACTGTCACTTTTTAACACCGTGGGATAGAAAGTGACGGACACCATTTTATCACGCTGTCACGTAGACAAGAACGACCATCATATCCGTACTGCACATGCGCTTGAAACGAGTGAGTCATATACAATGCCGGTCAGCAAAATAAGTATTATCGGCATCATGTGACGATAACTAGACACTAGACAGGAGAAAGCGCACGCGGTTAGAGTAAGACCAAGATAATAAATATGCAACGAGAGCACACGCAGTGAAAGTGTTATTTTAAACGTCAAAATTCTATGAAGTTAAGGCGCATAAATAACTCTTGCACTGCGTAAGCTATAAAAGTCGTTGCAGACTTTTCTTGGTCTAACTGTATCCAGTTAACATAAATGTATCGCGGTAGATTACGATAACACCACTGTCAGTGCCTAACCATGGGCAGGCGTGGCTCACTCCGCGATTTCGTCGCTTTGCTACAGGTAGCTAAAAGTCCATCCGTTCGACCCCAATTTTGGGGTTTGCCATAAGCCGCGCGTGGCGCTTTCGCCACCTAGCGGCCATATCTGTGCTGATCGCGACAGACGCGTTTTGTTAGAGCGTGAGTCTTGTACCTAGTACTATTAGTTATTCTGTGCCATGGATGGCGCTAAATCTATCAGCTAATTGTAACTTTATTACTCACCCAGCCGCTATGCCCCTAAACAATGTTACACATTTCTTTGCATTTAGATCCTACCTTTGTTTAAACCATTAAAAGTAACAAGACGGCAACAACCCACTGTCACCGTTTATCTGATGTCAGAGGTCGCGGCTAACGATGTCCGCCGGTGTCAGCGCTGTCAGCGACGCTGACACGACACAGGCGACCTTTGAAGGTCACTCGTGGACGGTCAATAACAACGTGCGGTAAACAAAATGACTTGATGACGACTCAGGATAAGGTGTTTATGTGAGAATAGATTGTTAAAATAAGTTTTTGGCGCCGTCTTGCCGCCGTGCTGTCGCCAATGCGGCTGAATACCTGAAGCGGCGCATGTAGTAGAGTGTAGGGCCACCTTAATAGACACAGTGTAACGCTGCTTTAACAAAGTAGTCTATGACAGCTGTGACATTCAGCCCCACCTACTTTTCGCTAACGGTTGCTACTGGACTACATCATATCCTCTTACTAAAATATGTAATCTTTTTCATAAGTAATTTGTTTGATAAAATATACTACCATTGTAGACTATCAGACGGTGTTTTATTGAAGACTATTACAGCGCAAATATGCAGCCATTGGTTCATGTTTTCTTTCTGTATGGCTGTCTGTCTGTCACCAGGCTGTATCTCATGAACCGTGTAGCTACACAGTTGAAATTTTCACAGATGATGTATTTCTGTTGCCGCTATAACAACAAGTACTATAAAGTACGGAACCCTCGGTAGGTCAGTCCGACTCACACTTGCCCGGTTTTTTATTCATAAGTATCTAGTTTATAGGTTTGGTTTTAATCTTTAATCTTAATTTAACCTTAACAACATAACTAAAAAAGGGTGTTTTTTTAGTTATGTTGTTAAGGTTATATTTTATTTGACTCCGTCATCATCGTCATCTTCTCGGTGGATTATGCGCCAGTTTTCGCGGTCCTCGGCCAGGTTCTTTAGGTCCCTGTAAGAGACGACATTTGACTCCGTAATTTATTTAAATTAAATTTAAGATCTGAAACTCGATGAAAATACTCCAAACTCCGAATAAAAAAAGTATCATAATTTCAAATAAACGATTGTTAGCGTAGCAACGTCTTTCAACTGAACGATTTTTTAAAAGAAATAAAGAGTTCGAATTTTTATCAATCCATTAGGTGCGCGAAAAACTATAATACGAAATGTTGTAATTTAATTCGACACACTGCCGTATTCGAACTTCAAGATATTCACAAGAGACGACACGTACTAGATCCATTCTAGATACGTTATAGTTTAGATATCAACTAGTTCTCTTTTGCAGCGCAATTCGGGCAACCAATGTCACTTTTACGTTTGATAGCGTAAGATATCTATTAGATGTGAATTGGATCTCTAAGTCATAATATCCTGTGGAAATCGTTTAAGAGTATCTCCAGAATCGAGCAAATGTCAAATTTGACAGGTTAGATCTTAAACATATCGTTATCGTATCTTGGTGTTGTCTAAAAGATATCTATTTCTAAATCTGAATCGGGCCCACAGATAAAAACAATTTAGGTTAAGTATTTCAAAAAATATAAAATTGGACCCTTAAATACTTTTACCTGGCATTAAGTTTGTGTGGCGTTTTCAAAGGTCATTCCCGGAATTATAAACGGAGCTGTCACCCTGGCTTAGGTGACAGTCTTAAGTTATCAGTTTCTTACAAACTGATACCTATCTATTTTAGATTACCAGGCCAATTGGAGTTTTAGTTATTCTGTTTCCGACTTGATACTGATCGGAAACACATCGAATAATTACAGCTCGAATTGGCAAGTACGTACGCATTTATTTTGAAATGCCTGGGCTATAACCGCGAAAATCGGAGTTCGCAAATTGCGGGCATTTTTCTCTGTCACTCTAAGTGCCCGGCCACATGTCAGCGGTGCGTCACCGCCGCCGCCGTGCGGCGCGGCACCGCAGAAATCTGCGGTGCCGCCCGGCGGCGCCGCAAGGCGGTGCGCGGCGACGCGCGCGGTGCCGCAAAACGGTGCGCGGCAACGCGCGCGGTGCCGCCGAGCGGCGTGCGCGCCGCGTTGCATAGTAAAGAATAAAATTCGACTACCAGTGTATGATCAGACATGGATCCCTTCACACGTGTTCTGCTTATTTAAGTTATTTTACAACTGTTACTTGGTATTAAGAAAATTGTGCAATTTAATAGTAATAGAGACAAGGATATTGGATAAACATATTGTAATTAAATATAGTCGCACCAATTTGATTTGAAAGCCTACGCAGTGTAAGTGTTATTTATAGAAGTTTGACGTTTAAAATGACACTTGATCTGCGTGGGCTATCAAAATCGCTGCAGACTTTTTACGGTCTATCTCTAGATATTTATTTATTTTGTTTCATTTGTTAGGAAAACTTACAGCTAGAATAACAAGTTAGGTGATAACATAGAAACAGTGATTTTGGCACAAAATACAAAAAAGGCCGGCCCTGACGGGGAAATATTTCGTACAATGTGATTAATTTCTCATTTAATTTGTGTCATCTACTGGCCACATGTATAAAATTAAATCACCAATTTTAAATTTATGGCGACAACTGAGCTCTTGAAATAAACAACTTGCCCCCAAACCTGCAAAGAGTCAGACCAAGAAAAGCGGTCTGTAGCGGATTTATAACCCACGCAGTGCACGTGTTATTTTAAACGTCAAAATTTTATGAAATTATGTCGTATAAATAACACTTACACTGCGTGGGCTGTCAAATCCGCTGCAGACTTTTCTTGGTCCGACTCTTTGATAGATTTGTCAGTTTCGCATCCGCACCTCCTGATTTGATCGGTAACGTCACATCACAATCTTACAATTGAATCAACCACTTTTTCTCGTCACATTCATATAAATCGAAATCGGTTGTGACCTCTTTATAATTATGACTTGGGTAGTAATTGCAATAACTTACATACATATCGATATCATTTATCAACATATACCCGTGACTATTTTTTCTTTGCTATTTCTGGTATCATTTTATTTGTCAAACTCATGTCAATTTAGTTTTCGAGTTTCTGGAGGACCTTAGTCGAATTTTATTCTTTACTATGCAACGCGGCGCGCACGCCGCTCGGCGGCACCGCGCGCGGCGCCGCGCACCGTTTTGCGGCACCGCGCGCGTCGCCGCCCACCGCCTTGCGGCGCCGCCGGGCGGCAACGCTAAATTTTGCGGTGCGGCGTGCGTTGCCGCAGAGCGGTTTGCGGCACCGCAGATTTATGCGGTGCCGCGCCGCGCGGCGGCGGCGGCGACGCACCGCTGACATGTGGCCGGGCTCTAATTACGCCTTCATTGGAGTAATAGAGAAAGATCCCCGCAATTTGCAAATTTCGGTTTTCGAGGTAGCCCCTGTGTATTATCGGACCCTAAAGAAATTCTGAGATCCGCACCATCTGAGCCACTGAAACACCGAATTTTTCATCTTATTCGTCAATGTTTTTTTAAGGGTTCCCGTACCCAAGGGAAAAACAGGACCCTATTACTTTAATTACTAAGACTCCACTGCCCGTCTGTGTGTCACCAGGCTGTATCTCATGAACCGTTATAGCTAGGAAGTTGAAATTTTCACAGATGATGTATTTCTGTTGCCGTTATAACAACAAACACTAAAAAAAAGTCCTCGGAGTCCTACGGAGCCCTCCTCGGTGGGCGAATATTCTTCAACGACAAAATATCATAACTGTTGCATTTATAAATACTACCATAATTTATACATAATATATTTTTAGGGTTCCATACCCAAAGGGTAAAACGGGACCCTATTACTAAGACTTCGCTGTCCGTCCGTCTGTCCGTCTGTCCGTCTGTCTGTCACCAGGCTGTATCTCACGAACCGTGATAGCTAGACAGTTGAAATTTTCACAGATGATGTATTTCTGTTGCCGCTTTAACAACAAATACTAAAAACAGAATAAAATAAAGATTAAGTGGGGCTCCCATACAACAAACGTGATTTTTGACCAAAGTTAAGCAACGTCGGGAGTGGTCAGTACTTGGATGGGTGATTTGGGTGACCGTTTTTTTTTCCTTTTTTTTTGTTTTTTTTTTGCATTATGGTACGGAACCCTTCGTGCGCGAGTCCGACTCGCACTTGCCCGGTTTTTTTTAATTTCGCTTTATCTTTAATAATCACGTTTCAAGGTCAAACTGTAAATGATAGAAATATAATAATACCAAATAGTTGTACATTTATAGACGGGTCTAACGCGAATTTTATTCAATAACCTTGATTTACCGACGTTTCGACACAGGTTTCACTGGTCGTGGTCGCGGCTGACTGATGTCGCAGCAAAATGTCAAAACAGAGATTTGTGCAACTACCCGACGGAAAGTCAAAATTTGTGAGTTAATATGTGTTCAAAACGCGAAAGTTTAAAATATTATAATTGTAAAGGTAATATTAAAAAATCTTATTCATAAAAATAACGCATAGATAACGAGAGCTTTTGTAATTCACCTTTTAAATAAAAAAAAAACTAAAAGAGACGCAATAACTCCATAGTTGCATTTACCCCGGCTGACCTCATACAGCAAGCCTATTAATGGATCGCTTTATCCACATTTATCCACGTGATAGAACAACTGTCACTTTTTAACTCTGCGGGATAGAAAGAGACAGACACCGTTTTATCACGCTGTCACGTAGACAATTCCGTACAGATTTCGCATCATCGTGACAAGAGTAAATAAAAATTAAACAGACAAACAGATTCACTAAATATCTACTCATCATTTATTAGGTACTTGAACCTGAGTACCTAATAAATGCGAAATGAGGTGATGTAGAAGTACCGTACTTCTAGCTCGCAAAATCGAATAAACAGCCCTCAAACTGATTGGAACGTAATCCCCGAATGTAATATATTTAATTATAATCTTTATCGCTAACAATCGAAATTCCGAATCCGTTGTGGCACGAATACCCGTCCATAGCAAATGGGCCAGCCGGAGAGATGTAAATATTGAATACGTAATGATCAAATGTATAAAAATCTTTAAGAATTTTGGGCCTTAGTCCTTTGACTTAAGCTATAAAAGTTAGGTCAGGCGCGTTTTTATTCGCAAATACGGCAAATTATATTGGTTATGATTAGTTTGTACATAATTTTAAGATTTGTTAGGAACAAAATATTGGCCTGTCGCGGTTTTCTCAAGGGGCTTACTCTGTTTAGCTGTGTGTGTAATAATTGCCTGGCCTGCCGATATAAGTACTTACCTACCTATACATCTCAGGTCAGCTGTGCGGGCTCTAAGGAGGCTGTTGAACTCGCTTCTGTCATGGGCAATGAGAATGCAGAATGTGATATGTTTGCAAGTCGATGGATGGTTGTGTGTCTGCGGTACTGTGAGAGGACGAAAGTTGATTGTGATCTGATTTTCCTAACTTGTGTAAATACATTATGTATTCTGTAATCTGATGTGTATGTGTATGATGTGATTTGGATTCGACTGTAATGCTGTGTATTATGATTTCAAATAAATAAATAAAATTCGAAGGTACTTACTTCCTATATCTATGCTATACATAATACCATACATAGGCAAATCTCTGTGCACTATACGTTTAAGGCCGAGCCACACCGGCTTGCGTGTGCGTGACGTGCGCGTGTGCGGACGCTAAAATGTTGGAGCCGCACACGCACACGTCACGCAAGCGGTGTGCCATCTCTCATATGGATCTGTATACTACAACTCCGCACGCGCACGTGCACGTCACGCACACGCAGCCGGTGTGCACAGGCCTGTATACTGCGATAAGCCATCTATTAAGCAGTTATGTATGTTATTATTGCACATAAACGGGTTTACAATAAACAGACAAAACCAAAAAAAATACAATAATTATCTTTGACTTTTGATATTTCAAAACCGTGTATTGGTATCTACATTCCAACATCGAAGATATGTAGTGCATAATTATTTTCCATCGAATTTTCACGGAAACTTACGTACGTGCCTTGCCATTTCAGTCTCGATACAAAAAGTACTGACATTGACTGAACTAGCATGACAAATACGAACGTTTCCGAGAAAATACGATGGAAACAATTATACACTACATAACAATCTGTAGTACGAGTGAAAATTCCGGTAGGATTCCCTGCCGGCCGGACCAGGCCACTCGACCAAAAATAATAAAATCAACAAATATCGGCGAGCCTTGAATTAAAAAAATCGCTTTACCTTTCGAAGTGAAATTTAGATTACCAGACGAAAAAAAATGATACCTGTAAAAGTTTTAGACATTATTTTATTTCAACGTAGGTTTTATTAAAATTGGCGAACGTTGGGCGCAGCTGTTACATTATTCGTTCTTTGTTATTTTTAAAATGTAAGTAATTTTGAGTAGGTAGGAATTATTTTTTACGATAAAAAAATTTGCTTACAATAAGCAAGCTAAGCGACCTGCT
Organism: Cydia fagiglandana; assembly: GCF_963556715.1. NCBI lineage: Eukaryota > Metazoa > Arthropoda > Insecta > Lepidoptera > Tortricidae > Cydia > Cydia fagiglandana. The sequence goes on from NC_085947.1 coordinate 4,934,957, forward strand.
GATAAAATATAAAAAAATAGGCCATGAGCATGGCCCGACACGCTCATGGTCTATTTTTTAATATTTTATCAGCAGGTCGCTTAGTTTGCTTACTCTAAGCAAAATTTTTTATTTATGATGAACAATTACCAAAAAAATCGTCGTTTTCTTAAACCGTCTATTTTTAATCACTTATTTAATTTTTTCTACTCGTGTACTTTTATCTGTCATTTACATAGTCACGAACGAACATATAAGGGCATACATTATTAATACTCCTTAAAAGTCTATAGTCTATTGCCCAAAAAAGCACTTGTGTCGTTTTAGAGACATTACGATACGGTGAGCTAGTGCAAGGTAGCAGGTGCCACATAACGGTACATTGCTACCAACGTGACAAACGATTGAATGCATACGGTTTTTATTAAAAAAGAAACAAATTTGTACTGAGTTCATTGCTACCAACATAATAAAAAATACTTTTATACCCTACAGCACCACGACCCTGGTGCGGTGCGGTAGTGTGTAACGGCTTTAAAAAAACATAACCATAGACATTACTCGTTTGTTTCTCGTTTCCCACCTTTCCCGGTAATTTCTTGTTCTTTGAGTACTTTGCGTTACTATTTGTTTTGCGTTCATAAAAAGTGTTGAAAATGGACAAAGAGGACAACATCGTTTCTACACCTGAAGAAATATCCGCTGCAGCACAAGCAGCGACCGAAAATTTGTTGCCTAAATACTAAACGCAGCACCTATACGACAAATCTTACGAGAAGTTCATGGCGTGGAGATTGGAGCACAAAACTTCGTCATTCTCTGAAAACGTCTTTGGTGTATTTTCAAAGACTAATTGTAAGCACCGGATCAGATCTATCTTTTAAGCAAGGTTGGTATATGTTACAAAAAATTTTGATTTAGGGTACACAGTACAACGAGCTATATTTATGTACATTTTATATTTTTGCATTGAAACTGAATATTATTTAATTCTCCTTTTTCTTGTTACAGGTTGCAGTAATATTTGGTATTATGGGTGCTTGTCGCAGACAACAGTTACATACATATAGTAATTACCTACTATCAAAAATTTACATTGACATTTTCATAAATAAAATTTTGTTTGTAATTTTTTGTATTTTATTTAATATTGCCTACTCATAGAAAAAGCATTGTATGCAACGTTGTATAAGTAGTCAAAAAATGCTCATGGCGTATTTATTAACAATGTTCGCCTTCGGCTCACATTGTTACACACGCCACTCACATTTTTTGACCTCCCTTATAAAACTGTTGCATAAAATACTATTAACAGCCTGTAAGCTCTTAAGTAAAGTATTGATCGCAGACTAAAAATAAACACCAAATTTGTAGTAAATTTTATTTTAAAACTTTTGTCCGAAGTAATTATAATGCTATTCGTACAGATATTCGAGATATGAGCAAAAATATGGAAAAAGGTACCTTCAACCCCCCTCTACACCCTCAGCACACCCCTCGAGAATTTTTAGTATGTTTATCTGGACACCACAAGGTATGCCTGTACCAATTTTCAAAACTACACGAATTATTTCCGCAGCTCGCCCAAATTCGGCTTAATTTGACGAGGCTATAGCTTATTGTTTAATTTAGTTATGTAGATACTTTAAATACATATATGCCATTATAAAATAAAATTGCAGGCCACTGCGTAATGCGTATGCAATTGTCTCAAGGCGCAGCATTAGTGAGCATTTGTTTGCAAACAATACTCCGTGCCCTCGGCATCTGCATTCATTGCATAGCAGATATAATACGAGAGGTGTACGTAACAGAGCATATAGATTGCATTACGCTGCTGTTTATCTCAGAGGGCCTACCGCGAACCAAGTTCGACGTGTTGCATCCCTGTCACATATACTTACGTACGAATTTACAAATGCGACAGAGAGGCAACACGTCGAACGTAGTTCGCGGTAGGCTTTCTGATCACTAGGCACGGCTTATACTTAATTAAAGGCCGCTGTTAAAGACGTCTAGAGGACTTTCCGCCGTTACTGTCATAGATTGCTCCAGATGATAGTAGGTATGTAGTAACTTAATGAATGATAGCATCGAGCCGAGACCCACTCAAATTTAAGATATTCTGTTTTTAGTATTTATTGTTATAATTAGCAACAGAAATACATCTGTGAAAATTTTAATTAGGCAATAATTATTAATGAACCGTGATAGCTAGGCAGCTATCACGGTTCATGAGATACAGCCTGGACTGGTGACAGACAGACGGACAGCGGAGTTAAAGTAACGGGTCCCGTTTTTAGCCTTTGGGTACGGAACCCTAAAAACAAATTATGAAACTCACACAGGTGTAACTTTTTAGGGTTCCATACCTCAAAAATAAAAAAATTAAATAAAAAAGGTATAATACGGAACCCTTTTATAGGATCACTCGTGCGTCTTTTTTATGTGATAGTCAGATACTCAAACAACATCTGAACCTGCGCTGTTGTAACACCTTGACAATAGAGGCGTGTTCAGATATTTGTGAGCACCTTGGCCGCCCCGATATATCAGGGCCCTATTTCACCAACGTGACAGGTCCGACAATTATCGACATCCCTGTTACTGACGTCACAGGCCTCCATAGGCTACGGTAACCGCTTACCACCAGACGGGCGGTGTGGTTTTTTGCCACCAACATGTTAATTTTAAAAAAACTCCACTATATCGCCAGTTACTAAGTACTTATTTTGCGAAACTAATGACAATTGTCACAAGAAATACGACAATTGTCACGAAATTCCGACAAGAACTCATTTGCTGTCAAGAATTACCGAAAGTTCTTTGAAACCTTGTGACAATTGTCATCATAAACATCACAAGAGAAATACCTGTTTTTTGCCGATATAATAAAGTTTTTTTAAATACTACAATGATGGTGACAAACAGGAATACGGCCCGCCCGATGGTAAGCGATAACCGTACCCCATGGGTGCCTGTGACGTTAGCAGCAATGAGACTTGTCGAATTGTCACACCTGTCACGTTGGTGACAGCCTGATGGCGACGTAATATCCACTTCACGCGGGCCACGCCAGTTAGCGTTGTTCAATTATCATACTATTGCCACACTATACCGTGCCAGCTAGCGGACTCTCAAACACATTATGAACCCTTGAAAATTGATAAAAAAAAAAGAAAAAAAAAAGATATGTCAAATTTGACGTTTCCGCGATTCTGGAGGTCCTCTTGAACGATTTCGACAAGTTATGACTTAGATAATTATCCAAGTCACATCTAGTCGATATCTAATGTAAATCTAGTTGATCTCTATATCGTTTCTAGATCTTGTGATTATCTCGTTTCCCGAATACGCGTGTAACTTTTTAAACATTTTTTAAACTTTTTAAACACTGATTAACAGTCCGCCGGACGGTATCGGCCTGTCAGTTAGAACAAAATTTTGACAGTTCCGAATAGCCGACAGGCCAATACCGTCCGGGTGGGCCCCTTTACATAAATGTACAAGAATTAAATAGACTTACAAATGCCCAATACTTACATACGTACGTATACATATACAGGGTGATTCATGAGACGTGAGCAGGACTAATCCTGCACACTCAGTAACTGATAATTGATCGATCACCGTCGTATTTAGGTGAAACAACCACACTTTTTCCAATTTTTTAACTTTTTGGCGAGGGCAAATTTAATTCTCTACAATCATGGTCACCCCACAAGACCTAATTAATAATAATAAAACCTCTTTAACCGTAATGACAGCATTATGATTACAAAGAAATAAACTGTCAAATTTGAGTGAGATACGAGTTTTCAAAAGTAACCAGACCGTGATGACATTCAATTTGACACAGAATATCGGTAGTTTAGTATTCTAATTGTAGGGTGACCATGCATGTCGTAAATAAATTAATAACTTTTTTTTTCAACACGACTATAAAATTAACGTTAACCCCACTAATACTGATACGAAACAGTTGCTTATAATTTACTAAATGCGTAGTGTTAGTCCTGCTCACGTCTCCTGAATCACCCTGTATGTATAGACTGACTATTTAGTGTTGTTACCAGCCAATACAATTAACTCGATCGATTAACAATTACGGCGACAGCGGGCGGTATTTAGTAGCGTTTACCACATTTACGTCGAATGCAGCCGCTGCGTTGCAAGGATACATTGTTCGCTCACTCGGCCTAATCATAATAAGGGTTATCCGCAGATGGTCTATAACGCAAAATGCCCGAATTATTTTTTCCGTTTTATCTTAACTTTATAGCGATGTCGACGGAGCCCCGCTTCCGCGGGGCTCCTATTCTGTGCTGTTTGGCCTTCGGCCATTTGAAGATACCTAACGAACCTAACCTACTGTAAAATGTGGTGATATAAAAAGTGGGCATTTTGCGTTCTAGACCGTTTGCGATGTAGACTAATTGCGATTTAGGCAAAACAACACACTAGTCATTTTGCGTTCTAGACCATCTGCGGATAACCCTTCTATAACTAAATAAATATGTGACGTTTCACCAGGCGTGGCTCACTCCGCGATTTCGTCGCTTTTCTACAAGTAGCTAAAAGTACATCCGTTCCACACCAATTTTGGTGGCTAGCCATAAGCCGAGCGTGTCGCTGTCGCCACCTAGCGGACATATCTGTCCTGATTATAACAGACGCGCTTTGTTAGAGTGTGAGTCTGCTGTACCTATTATTTTTTCTGTGGTTTCACGGGAATAGGTACCTTATGGCGGTTGGCGCTTACGTCGCGTAGCACCGCGTTAGTAATGGAGTGTAGTTAATAACAGTGTCAGCGCCGACCGCCATAAGGTACCTTTACCCGTGGAATGTCACATATTATGGGATGATCATTACACTAATCAACCTAGCGCGACAGTAAGCCGACTAAAGGATGACACGTTAGACCGGGTCGAGTCCGGGGCCGGAGCTTCTGGCGCTTACTTTACTATGACATGACAGGCGATCACGTGATGCTTTCCATAGAATACGATGCGCCGGAAGCTCCGTCACTTGAATGTTATTTTGTCTCACTCAGTGAGCAATAGGTATGCGATTTGCTTCGCAGTTCTAACCTAACCTAACCCTTGTTACAGAAACGATATGCTACTTGACAAGTGGGGTTGATTAGGTTTGAACTGCGATCCTCACTGAACCGAACTGCAATCAGAGGAGTAGATTGGGTTAGGCTAGAACTACGACCCTTACAGAAGCGGAATGCTAGTAAGTAGAAAAGTGGGTGGTTTTATCTCCTTTTCTACATAGGGCACCATCTATAATAATCTTTCACCGGCCCCCATAGAAGTCGTTTTTTTTTTTCTTAAAAATTATTTAGATTATTATGAAAGTTGGAAGCAAAATACAAATTCATTTTTTTATTTAAAAGCTTGTAATTCTTGTAATAATTAAGAAATCGAAGAAACTTAAACGATGGGGCAGAGCTATGGTTAATAAATATTAAAGTAGGTATCCTCTTAAACTAGGTGAGATACACTATGGTCCCGATTCGAATTTTGAAATAGACAACTATTATATATCTTTTAGACATCACCAAGATACGATAACGATATGTTTAAGATCTAACCTGTCAAATTTGACATTTGCGCGATTCTGGAGATACTCTTGAACGATTTCCACAGGATATGAGTTAGATATCCAATTCACATCTAATACGAGTAGATATCTTACTCGATCTAACGTAAAAGTGACATTGGTTGCCCGAAGTGCGCTGCAAAAGAGAACTAGTTGACATCTAAACTATAACGTATCTAGAATGGATCTAGTACGTGTCGTCTCCTGTTAATATCTTGAAGTTCGAATACTGCAGTATGTTTTGTAAATACGATACCGCCGGGACCTCATCAGATGGTACGCTGTAACCTTCTATTGTAATGACGTCGGTAACTCGGTACACTGTCTCCCTAAAGGGCCTAAAGGAATTTTATCATCCACAGGGTATTAACATTAACCATGTTAACTCAGTTCGGTGTTTGATCGAAAACTGTTCGTCAGCATTATTATCATTTCAACCTCTTGCATACTACACTACTGCATAGACCTCTTCGTGTAGGGGAGACCGAGGTGAGTTGTGACAGAGGAGAGTTGTGACATCGTCGATTTTTTGGAATCTATTAACTAGAAACTAGGTCGCAATAGCGCGCGTTTGTTAATTCAAGTTACGAGCTAACAAACGCACACTGTTGCGACCTAGTTTCTAGTTAAGGTAATAGATTCCAAAAAATCGACGATGTCACAACTCTCCTCTGTCACAACTCACCTCGGTCTCCCCTACGCCGTCTCATCCAGAAGTGCCCCCCCCCATTTTCCGATAGTCATCCACCCCATGGGCCAAAGCACGCCAGGCGCTTCTTTCATCAGAAAGCGCTCACCAATCCGTCAACATTTACTAAAAACAAAACTGTTATAGAATATCAAGCACCAATGAAATCGTGCTCTTATCTATGGGTGCAGATGTACTGAATCCTTTGCCATCGTATTTTCTCGGAAACGTTCGTATTTGTCAACCTCCGTACGTTTTGTACTACGACTGACTGAAATAGCATAACACGTTCATGCATTTTCGTGAAAATACGATGGAAACGGATTATTCACTACATCTGTACCTACACTGAAAGCTTCAGTTTTCCTTCTAATTAGATCCCACCAAATCTACCAACTCTATCATTGACTGCCACGCCAAACGTCGCAATGATCATCTTTTTAGAGTTCCGTGTAAAAGAACGTAAAAAAGGGGTATGGCCAGCCAAGAAAGTGGTGGACCACTTTCTTGGCTGACTGTACCTTTTTCTACGTTCTTTTACACGAAACGAAAGAGCGTTGGTGTATACATTGTAAAATGTATGTAGCTATGACACTTTTTTACACATTATAAATCTGAAAGGCAAAACAAATTTGAACCTAAAAAGTCGGACTTCATACCACAGAACACTCTCTGACATCTGTTTTTCCTATAGGGGGCATCTGATATCCGATATCGGACTGGAACTTCCGATAATTTCAGACATGTCTGAGGGGTGTCGGCTGTCAGACCGATAATTTTGTTTGTGTGCTGTAGTGTACAGTCACCTGCAATAATATGTTACTCTTCGAAGGCCGCAAAAATATGTGACACGCTCTCATGGCTCTACAAATAAGATCGTGTCAGATATTTTGGCGGCCTTCGTTGTGTAACATATTATTGCAGGTGACTGTACCGCTGAAGCTGTGACGGCGCGTCCGGGAACACCCCGCGGCCCGACATATCGGATCGGACAATGTGAAAACGCTCTTAAAGTGTTACGCTGTCTGCCTGTCTTTTGCAAATGCCTCGGGGACTACTTAGGAACGCTATCTGTTTGAAATGCACAGGTGTATTTTGATTTTATTACCAGGTTAAGAATTAGACCTGGATCTGATCTGATAGTGTCAAAAGTAACGTAAATAAATAAATATAAATAAGGAAGTAATCATTAAAAGTTATTACTCGTACTTGATTTATCATAAACTTGATAAGTAGATAGATCTCGCAATGTTTCTCACCTACATGCACAATAAAAATGAAGGAAGCTTCAAAAGTCAATTAAATTCGTAGCCGGTACTGGCACAGCTGGGACGATCCTATTGTTCGACGGTCCTTTGATCGTACAATTGTAACACCTCAAATTTTAAGTTCCGGGGACATTATTCAACGGAAGCTTCAGAACACAGGTATTGTGTTCGAGAAATAGAAGGCCTTCGCTTCGTATGCTGAAAACACGTGCAGCGGCCCGATTCATTGCTTATAAGCATGTCAGATGGCCGATGGGGTCGAAAAGTGCTCGAGTGGAGACCACGGACTAGCAAGCGCAGCGTAGAACGTCCACCCACACGATGGACGGACGACCTTGTTAAGGCCGCCGGAAGACGCTGGATGCGGGTCGCTTCCAACCGATACGAATGGAGGTCTAAGGGGGAGGCCTATGTTCAGCAGTGGACGTCTTATGGCTGAGATGATGATGATGATGAAGCATGTCACAGCGATACGATACCGATCTGTCAGTGTCAAAAGTGTAATTTTTCCAACCAAACTGTTAAATTATTAGCCCCCAATTTCACATCGGTGACAGGTGCGACAATTGTAAAACATCACTGTTGCCGACGTCACAGGCATCCATGGGCTACGATTACCACTTACCATCAGGCGGGCCGTATTCCTGTTTGCACCATCATTGTATTATAAAAAATAACCTTATTATATGGACAAAAAACAGATATTTCTCTTGCTAAGTTTATGACAATTGTCACAAGAAACACTGCAATTGTCACGAAATTCCGACATATAACGCATTACCTGTCAAGAATTACCTACAATTCTTCTAAATCTTGACAATTGTCAGAAACTTCGCAAGAGATATATCTGTTTTTTCCAATTATTAAAGGTCATCTGCTTCCAGAAATATATACAGCCTTTGATTTGTAAATCAATGTATTCTGCTTTTCCAATTAATTAAACTTATATTATTTTAACAAAGAACCAGCCGTTACATCTCGATCATCTTTTTTTCTCTAGAATACCCGCCTGTTATTTTTTTATTAAAAATCAATTCTTACCTACATTTTATTTGTTTTATTTTTAAAGATCGCCAGTGTTGCTAACAGACGGCCATTCTGTTGTAGGAATGTCCCCATTCCGGTTAATGCTCGGCCATTCTACACAAGGCGTATGGCCTCATACAATTATTTTATATCTGTTAACAATCAAGAATTTATTTACAATAAACACGTTAACAAAACTAGTATTCCAAAATGTAACTTTAATCTTATACAATACATCATTAATAAGCATATAAAAAACTAAAATGAAATAAAACTTTCTATGGCAATGTATCACTTTGATATAACATAACGTTCATTATGCAAGCAATTATTTCAGAAATTGCACTCAATTTAATCACACAATTCTTCAGCGTAGACGTCGCTTCTTTGCGAGTGTGCACGTCACCGTCGACGAGATCACGCACTCCTTCTTATGTGTACACGTCACCGTAGACGAGATCACACACTCCTTATGTGTACACGTCACCGTAGACGAGATCACACACTCCTTCTTATGTGTACACGTCACCGTAGACGAGATCACACACTCCTTATCTCATGTGTATCCGTCACCGTAGACAAGATCACACATACCTTCTTTGTTTTTAATGTGTATCCGTCACCGTAGACAAGATTACACATACCTTCTTTTTTTTAATGTGTGTCCGTCACCGTAGACAAGATCACACATACCTTCTTTTTTTTTTATGTGTATCCGTCACCGTAGACAAGATCACACATTCCTTCTTACTCACGTCACCGTAGACGAGATCACACATTCCGTCTTATGTGTACACGTCGCCGTAGACGTGAGGACACACTCCAAACACTGAAAATAAACTCATGTCAGTTACAACTGGTAATACAATTAGTAGCAGACAACTAACAATTTCTTTTTCGTCACTTCTCCACTCAAAAGTAAATAATTATTTCATACCGAACAATAAAAATGAGGATAAGGTTATGATTCCACATTTAGCGTCAAACTTCTACTTTAATTTGCCTCACTAAACCTTTTTCATTTTCATTTTTAAATGTTGCGGCATTGATACAACTAGCATTTACTGCATAACAATTACAATTTATAGAATACCATAAAAACTCAGTCCCATTACTGTGTTTTTCCTCACAAGCTTGATAATAATTTACTTCAATTTTTAACACTCAAATAGAGAAATATTGTTGTTTATGGTGATCGGAATATAGACACTCTAAAAGATAATTCATCTACAAAGGAGCTATCAAGTATAATGAGAAGTTTTAACATGGCAATGCACATAAAAGCACCAACTAGGATTTATGTATTAATGTGTGCGTAATGCTAACTGACACCCACCAACTTGAATTATCAGATTATGACCTGTCACCTTAAACATTAATGAAATCAAGACTGGTACGACCTGGATTGAACTGAAAAGGATTTATTGTTGATTTAACATTCGAAAGTTTCATGATAGTATAAAGGCTCTGAGGCTCTCTTCTTTTGTGAAGTTATTAGCTCGAACAACGCTCAGGAAGCGTTTAATTATCCTGTGTCTTATTCAGACTTTTTTCGATCTGTGTTTTCCCATCATTATCATCATCATCATCATCGACAAAAGGGAATTAAGAGATTATCTGCCAAACAATAAACTCTTCAAAATTATGGTAAGATATTTAAAAAAGGTATACACAAATTGCAATAGCAAATATATATGTATCTTCTAATAATAATATATAAATGTAAAGCAACCTGGAATGTCATATACCCACGCAGGTACCAAATTTAGATCAGACAACAGATATAATTACTTTAAAAATGAATTATAAGATCTACCAATAATAATTAGTAAGATATAGGTAATGTACTATCCTACATTAATCATTTTATCGATTAAGTAATTTTAATAAGTTAACAACCAAACTAAATGTTGAGAATAGTCCATAATACGATGTTCTTAATGCCAACAGTAGTTGAGTAATAGTAAAACTTTTGGTATTGACGATATTTCAACCGAACTAGTGAAGTTAAGTAGGTTATTTTTAAGCAGACCTCTTGCTCATGTACATTTATCCTTCAGTCAAGGCTTTTTCCCAGAACAGCTTAAAGCTTCGTTTGACGATCTTAAAGTAACGATCCCAATAATTACAGATCGTAGTTTTACAGTGTAATTACAGCACAATAGTGATTGTCCCAATAATATCAAAATTAATAGAAAAAGCTTTTTATTAACAAAAGACAATAATAACTTCCTTACTAAACATGATATTTTACACCCTGACCAATTTGGGTTCCGTAAAGGACTAAATCCAGAATTGGCTTATTTTGAATGTGTCAAATTTGTGACTCAAAACTTTAATAAGTCACCGATTATGGAAATTTTCCTCGACATGACAAAAGTATTTGACTTAATTGATCATGCCGAGCATCTCAATAAATTATATGCTAATGAAATTTAGAGGCCAGACAAATGATTGACTTAAATCTTACTTAGCCAACAGAATGCAGTGTACGCAAATCAGTAAATTTGTTAAAACTAACAACCAAATTAATTACTAAAGTAGGTGCTACACTTATTTATTACTTAAGGGGGGGAAGGGGATTTTTTTTCATTAATGATATTCAGATGGCGATACAACTATAATTTCAGTTAGTGGTCAAGATCAAAGTATGTATAAAACAGATATTTATAATGCCTTATCTGATACTAAATATTGGATAGAAAAATTAATAAGCTTCTTATTTAGCTCAGAAAACACAATTTATGCAATTCACTCATATGGAACGATACCTCGACAGCTCAACATTCATATAAATGACTATGCATTTCATAAAACAGGTAACATAAATTAAGTTCTTTGGTTTAAATTTCGATTCATTTTTAAATTGGAAGGACCATAACCACTCTGTCATAATGTTCAAGAATTGACCATATCGTCTTGGCCTGCAAAAATTACGACTATCTGTTTCCTACGAAGCAGTCCTTATGGCTTATCACGGCTACGTCTCATCATACTTTAGCAAATGCTCCTATGGGGATCAGTTGTAAACCACTATTTAAATATTACTGTAAATCTGGCTTGTATGTATGTATATACTCAAAATCTGTAATTATCAAAAATCATATCCAAAACATTTCCAAGACCTTATGATATGTGCTCCGTCAACCCAAGAGCACAATATCTTACACCATCCACGCTGTATGACAGACATGCAGAAAAAATGCTTATATAAAGATATACAATAACTATACCTGTTCACATAATCACTTGGGGCCATAAGTTTAACAAACTTCTATTGGACTGGCTTCTAGATCACTGCTTTTATAATACTCGTAACATTACCTACTGATTATGTTGCTCATAAGGAGCGAACCAATTTTTTTTTTTTACTATTTGTAGGTACTCGCTGTGTGATATCTAAATGTTACTTTGTTTTAATTACTGTTGTCTATGATATACCTTGGTGGTATAGTTATTAAGTATACCTATTCTTTAATGTTCATTTATGTTTGCCATTTTGGCTCATGTACCTCGTAGTTTTATAAATGTAACTATGTTAATTTCTTATTAACGGTGTACTGCATGCTGCTTATAAACAGCTGAAGAAGGTGAAACGATTACACACTTAACCCAAGACACTTATTGTACCCTTTTTCTGCTAATAAATCATTTCTATTTGTACTCTCTTTTACTACTACGTTCGAACGTCTCATTTAACCTGTCAGCGTCATTTCGATAAGTAGTATGATGGGAAGATCATGAGTATTTTATTTTCCATTTTTGTATTATCGTTCGTAAGGCTACCCTGTGACAGCTTGAAGCGAAATCCAATGGAGAAATAAAAAGAAACATTATAGTGCTCATCAGCGTCATCAGCAGACTTATGATATCGGAACCAATCATACCGTCAATAACTAGATACATACATGTACCATTAACAAAACTTTACAGGACCTGATACTGGACCATACTGGGCATATCTATCCAAAAAAATAACAGTCTTCTAATTGTGGTCCACCGCATGTAATTTCCGAAAATCAAATTACATTCGTGAAGTTCGGTTTTAAGTACTTATGGTGCTAACATTCGTTCAAAATTGAGTAAAGCTATGCATTTTTATTCAGCATTTACGTCCTAATTTACATGGCGCTATAGGTTCAGCTTGTAAGTTAGTCTCTAATAACATATAAGGTGTACTAAGGTACTGGACTGGACAGCGCTCGTCCGCGACTACGTGACCCACAACCGCGACAAACAACTTCTCTATTCAACTGCAAGTGACACAAAGGAGCCAAGCAACGATTGCAATACAAGGAGCTACAAAAGACTTTTTATCGCCCGCTCAGAAGCCAAAGTGCAAATTGCAGCCGCCTACAACTCACTTAGAGCCACAACACCAGCTGCCCAACACGCATTATACGAGTAGCAGCAAAAACAGCTACTGTAAGTTAAAGCTATAGCTGAACCTCTTAACCAGTTTTATGTCACCTCAGCCTGGCTAAGCTAAGACTATGCAACCATTTTACAGCCATTCTATGTCTAAAGGTTATAAAGTAGGTGCTGAGTGTCGCCTGATTGTCTGCTGGGTTTGTATTTACACATTTGATCCTCAAAACAAACCTGATCGACTGATACATTAATTAAAAATTGTCATCCCCATTACTAAATTATTCATTGAAATATCAGCTTTATTGTGCAGACAAACGGTGCAAGTTGTAATGAACTTACTGTATAAGATGTAACGTTAGTCTACCATACATTTCTATATTGATCAAGCTCACCGATCGCTGCATCACGGAAAACCCAAATAATGCTGATCCTCATTCACGTGTAATGGCCGTATATCACATGGGGTCAATTAACATTGGACCGGGCGTGAAAGCGAAAACAAGCGTTTCGTAAATTGCTAATATCTTGTAGTCTGCACTTGATATTTAGTGGGTAGTTTTCTTTTTAGCTTACTCGTAAATAATCTTACTAAAATCACTGAATGATATAAACAATCTATAATAGTCTATATACCTATCTTAAAACTTAGTCGTGTTTGTTATATTACAACACATAACTCGAGAACAGCTGACCCATTTTCATGGTTTTACTGTTTGATTTGTCTCCATCGGAATATCAGATAAACTATTTAAACAGTTAGAAATATTAGAACAAATTAAATTATTTTACTGAAAATATTTTAATTTGTTTTTATGTAGGCCTTGGTAACTTTCTCAGTATATGACATTTATTTCAGTTAATACCTATTAAAATAGACGTAAACAAAATTATAAAAGTAATTCATTGCCATAAGATTGCTCCTAGGTTAGTCCGACACGAAATTGTAGAAAATGATTGAGGGCGCCACTGCGCTTTAACAGACAACACATGATGCAACACGGGTCCATCCATCTCCTTTTGCCGCATAAGTTCGTCCTTCTTGTTGTTTGACGTTGACATATATAACTTTACATCGTAATTCAAACATGTACAATAGATAAATTTGATCATAAAATCACGTATTTCATTAATTGTACATCATCTCTGCGTGATTTATCAATACAAAATTATTTATTAAGAAATACTTTTCCAAAAATATCTTGAATTCAGATCACAATCCATCAACATGCAATTTCGGGCCAATCGCCTATAAAACATGTTTAATGTTATCTTCCGAGTTTAATTACATTTTGTTTTATTGAATTTGATGCTTACTATTTCTTTTCTTCATTTAATTAACTAAGTTGACACAGAAATATTTTAAAATAAAAATAATTATTTACACTGTTAGTCGGTGCGAAGTTTGCCGGGTCAGCTATAAAAGCCGAAACTAAGTTCACCTGAAAGGTAGCACGAACAGTCGAACACGACATTCACTGACAACGACATACGAAGTCGCCGGGTCAGCTAGTTAAATCATATTGTGGTACTTTATGCTGATAAAAGAAATACTTACCCATAACACCATCATCATTATAAAATGAATACTTACTTTTAATAAAATCAGGATAGCCAAGGGGGAACCTTAAATGATTTTATAATAACATAATTATGTACCTATTGCGTAATGTACCAGTTATCTGTTTAAGTGAAGAAATCCCAAATCATTTGAGCCCATTTTACAGAAGTATTTACTGGATAAGAGTTACCGTTCACTGCAAGAGTTTTTTTTTTTTGGTGATCCTCCCGGAATAAACAGTACTTGAAACTGCATAATTATTAACTCTTTTTTTTTATACATAGTTTATTAAAATGTCTGTACAGTGTAGTTTATAAGGATAATACTTAATACTTATGTATAATTATGTAAAAGACAAATTGCTGTGCCCTTACAGGGTACTTAAGTCATATAACTATTGGCAATAAAATTGTTTGAAGTTGAAGTTAATCGCTTATCAAAAACGTCAATTCGTAAAATAGGTAACAAATATTAATCAGAAACACCTTTATTCCTTTATTTTTGTAATCTCAATACTTGTACCCTGTACAATGATTGTATATATTTTTTTATAATTTACTGGCACTACTTACATATGCCACTAATATTGTATTAGTGTATAGTTATTTTACACTACTCCAATATTATTTAATACAAGTGATATTCCTAATTGTAGGCGTGTAGTTGTTAAAATTTGTATGTAATCAAAATTAACACATACCTGAGGTTGTCTAAACGTTCTTACCACTTCGGATATATTAAAGGTCATCTGCTTCCAGAAATATATACAGCCTTTGATTTGTAAATCAATGTATTCTGCTTTTCCAATTAATTAAACTTATATTATTTTAACAAAGAACCAGCCGTTACATCTCGATCATCTTTTTTTCTCTAGAATACCCGCCTGTTATTTTTTTATTAAAAATCAATTCTTACCTACATTTTATTTGTTTTATTTTTAAAGATCGCCAGTGTTGCTAACACAATATAATAAGGTTTTTTTAAATAATAATGATGGTGGCAAACAGGAATACTACCCGCCTGATGGTAAGTGGTAATCGTAGCCCATTGATGACTGTGACGTCAGCAACAGTGATATTTTACAATTGTCGCACCTATCACCGATGTGAAATTGGGGCCAGGCCCCAATTTGGCCGATATGACACTATGTTCGTTTGCCGAAAACACTAAGATAAAAGCTTACTCATTAAGGTCTAATTTGTGTTCTTAGATAAATAATTAAATTAATCTACCCTTTGCAGCTGATTGCTAATTGCTACACCCATATCAAACAGATTACAGATTCAATTATGGTGCCGGCTCAGCTGGGTATAGGAAATATTGGTACATAACCCTCGTCAAATCATTCAGAATCAATCACAAGATTAGGTAGGTACATTGTTGATACCTACAACCTATCCTATCAATCCTTATCATGAACATTCGCTGTCTCAAACAGCACTCATTTGCAAAAATGCCTCAAATTGTGCTTATAAAATACAAACAGTACGGAGACCGAGGTGAGTTTTGACAGAGGAGTGTTGTGACATTGTCGATTTTTTGGAATCTAATGACTGTTAGCGAGCTCTCAACAGTGTGCGTTTGTTAGCTCGTAACTTGAACTAACAAACGCGCGCTATTGCGACCTTGTTTTTAGTTAACAGATTCCAAAAAATCAACGATGTCACAACTCTCCTCTGTCACAACTCACCTCGGTCTCCCCTAGTATAAAATGAATTAGATACAATATTTGAGGTGTACGAGTACCTAGGTAAAGGTGCATGTCATAATTGTCATACTGAACATTTTTATTGTGAGAGCAACTCTGAAATCGCACAAAAAATAGTTGTTTCTTCAATTTCGCCGAAATTTTCTATGCGATCGGCCATTTTATCTTGCGGTGGTACAGTCAACATCATTGCTCAAACAATGCGCCAGTAAAGTAGGTATTAATTTGCCATCCTGGAATTCCCTTCCAAATAGACAGATATCCCTAAAATTGGCGCTTAAAAGTAGGTACCTTTATATTATGTAAGTCTATATAATATTGCCTATTTTTAGGGTTCCGTACCCAAAGGGTAAAAACCGCCGTTTGCCGTTTTTTCGTAATGGTACGGAACCCTCCGTGCGCGAGTCCGACTCGCACTTGGCCGGTTTTTTACTTTTGATGCTAACTGTACCATATTAAAAATTGTTTAATTTAATATGATCAAATCATCTCGCAAAGAATGGCTAAAAGTAGGGCGTGGAATCAACGCGCACCGCGCACCTGTTGCTACTATTGAGCCCTTAGGCTATAATAACTATTATATAATCTGTGCCTCAGGTCAATAAACCAACAATATACTTAACATGATTTGGCCTAATCAATGCCACAAATTGTTGAATATTCAACGAATCGAATAGGAATCATGCTGCTATCAGACAATTTATGCTTTAGAAATGTGAATCATAGTTGCTTCAGTGGCATTAGACTAATAATTAACAAAAGAGGACAACCGCTTTTCCATACAAACACGGTGGCAACAACGGCGCCGAAACAGTAATGCAGTTGTACCTTTTCACCGCCATTGACTTGATATAAAGTCAGTACATTTCATGCCTCACACGCCACGACTTCATATCAAGTCGTGGTCTTGTTCAGGTTTGTTTGCACGCAATTTTTGACATGGCGTTGATGACACTATTGACGTGGCGGCGAAAAGGTTAATATCCGAACTAACGTTAGAGGAATCGTCGGAAAACTCATTAATACACTGTTCAAAATTTATTCTCAGAATTGGAACAACAAATTATTATGTTTTTACCTGCGAATGCCCATTAAATGTCGAACATAAGCATCTTATCTCAAGTAACAAGTTATAATGTGTTATTTACAAACAACCTTATTTTTCATGTTTACGTTCCAGGAATCTTATTGCTGTCATTTTCATCAATCTAAGCCTCTTAGTTACTTCTGTAGGATCTCTAATTAGTGTCAATTTTCTTTAATATTAAGGTATCTGCCAAGAAGGCCCATCGTAATTTTTATTTTTACACGACTGCCCAAAAAAAAGAGTGTACAGTTTTTCAGCGTTCATGTTTGTAGGTATGTATGTATATATTTATGTGAGTTTCTTTATTCCACCATAACTTCTGAATGCCTTAACCGATTTAGATGTATCATACATTATTAGAATCCTTACGTCATCCCGGGTGACATAGGCTATGTGATGTCATTATAAAACCAATATGTCGGACGTAATACACAAAATTGCGTCACGTTTAGAAAAAAAATCTTACAAACCTATCGAGTGGGGTCTCAAAATGAAGAGCCTTGAAAGAAGATTTAATATATATAGGTATGTAACACACGCGTTTAAGTCTTATTTTGGTAAAATAAGCATTTACAAAATGTGCTAAGAAATATAAATCCTTCTAGATAGATTAGATAATTTAGTGAGCAATCAAATGAAAGGGTATTGACCGCTGATCATAAAAATATATATGTACAAATCATCCATATGATCTGTGTATATTTTTATAACTAAACACAAACATGTTCTAAATCGCCCTATTGAAATCTAAACGTGTGAACTTCGATTTAAGCGAGGGTTTCAATAATTTCTGGCTAATTGCATTCTTATATTCTTATATTTATGTAGGTACTTGCCTACTAATTCAACCCGACTGCAAAAAAAACAGATTTTGATTTAACACGTGCGTAGGTAGGTACATACCAACCTCGATCATTTCTTCTTAACTTTATTACTAAACTAATTTTCATAATTTATTATTTATTTATTTATTTTAGTTATTTATTATACTAGAAGTTACAACTTTATTGTTACATACAATGCTCCACAAAACTACATTTAGTTTGACTGTGGAGTCTCAGTATACTATAATACTATACTTAATTAAATTTAAAAATTAGAATAGGTTTACATTCGTAGTTGAAATAGGTAGGTATATCATGAATACACTATAGGGTAACATATCCCCTATAGAGTATTCAGGAGATACCTTTTTAGACTGATTTTAAATCTATTTATTTTGGGCTCTTTTACTATATCCGTGGGCAAAGTGTTCAGTAAATAGGGTAAACGTTTCTTTAGTGTCCTATCGCCATAATAATTATACACCCTAGGTACTTCATATTTGCCCGCAGTTAGTGCTCTGGTGATTATGATTGACTAGATCCCTGTGATCCTGGCTGCCATGACTGTTTACAGCTAACATATATTTGAGTTTTAATCCCACTGGTAAAATTTTACATACTTTAAATAATTGTCTATAGTCAGATTTGCAACTGTGTTTTATCTTTTTATTAACTAGTAACTTTAGAAAACTAATTTGTAACATTTCTAATTTATCTATGTAAGTTTTAAACGGAGGCCATAGCAGTCAAGACCGTAACTAATAATAGACTCTACTAAAGAAGTATAAATACATTTCAACGTGCTAACAAGTACTTTAAAACTAAGATGGTAAAATATGCTTAAAAGTATTCTTAATTTATTACTAATGTAATCTACATGAGTCGTCCAGGAGAAATTTTCGTCGATTTTCATGCCAAGATATGTAAAACTATTAACTCTTTCTATGGGCTGACATTTACAAGTTCCGGAGTTATTAATACTATGAAAACATTGGAAACTATGAGTGAAAATGGATGGGATATCATTTTTAGGTACCAAGTATGGAGAATGAATTATCATGAGTTTTGTCTTATCGGCATTTAGTACGATTCCATTATCGTGTGACCACTTGACAACGGCATCGACGTCCTCCTGTACGAGCTTAATAGTAAGAAGTATTTAAGTGACAATGATTATACATATTATGTCTTTCTATATTTACTTGTTGTATAGGTCGACTGTAACAATACAAGTGTATTGTCATTCTATGTTTGAACACCAAATTAAAGGCGCACCCTCTCTCGAACGCTTCGAACCTTCCTCTATACTTACTAGTAGACACTTGTCTTAATTCAAAAGCCGAAGCCCGGGAATGACCGTGAATGTATATTCATATTCCAATTTAGATTAATAAAGTTATGTAACTAACATGAACATTATTTTTAGCTTTTCAGTTCGCTTTAAAATGCAGCAGTCGTGTTTTTAATTTTTTTATTAATTAATATTATATTATTTATTTTTATGTGCCGCGAAGTGGGGCTATTCGGAACAATTTTTGAAGTAAAACATCGATAACTCAATATTTTATATCATTAATGAATGTTTTATATTTTTAGTAAATAAAATGCATATTATTTCATTATTGTAAGTATGCATCGTCATTGGAAATATTTATGGATTCAAAACCTATATTTTTAGGGTTCCGTACCCAAAGGGTAAAACGGGACCCTATTACTAAGACTTCGCTGCCCGTCCGTCCGTCCGTCCGTCTGTCCGCTGTCTGTCACCAGGCTGTATCTCACGAACCGTGATAGCTAGACAGTTGAAATTTTCACAGATGGTGTATTTATGTTGCCGCTATAACAACAAATACTAAAAACAGAATAAAATAAAGATTTAAGTGGGGCTCCCATACAGTAAACGTGATTTTTGATCAAAGTTAAGCAACGTCGGGCGTGGTCAGTACTTGGATGGGTGACCGTTTTCTTTTTGCATTTTTTCCGATTTTTTTTTCTTTATGGTACGGAACCCTTCGTGCGCGAGTCCGACTCGCACTTGCCCGGTTTTTTTTTCGTTTTCAAATAGTCCCTTGGTTCTCAATTAGCCCCATTTTACTTTATATTATGAACATGCAGTTTGGTCTTGTTTAGGTACAAATATAATATAATAAAATTATACGCCTTATTTTATATTTAGATTCTGTTGATGTGCTATCATGTCCAATATCCATAACTACATATATTTTCGATTGTCTGTAGGTAATTTTGAGAACCTTTATCTATTCTCATGATTCTCATGAATTCTCAAGTCACGATTCGCTAAATTAATCCTCGGTACCTATAGCACGAATATTGTCTGGTCTGGCGAGATCACTTTATTAACCGACGGGCGTAGACTACTACGCCGCGTAGTTGAGTTGCTTAGACAAACATGGGATGTCGAGACAATAGAATGCAATTTAGCACACAGCCTGACAATTTAGGAGCTTGAAATAACACTATATCTGCCTACAGTACCTATGTTATGGCTATGTACCTATTTAACTGTAGCAATATCTTTAATTTTGTTAGAACGTACTAAAAACTGATTTAAAGTTTAATAATTTTTACACATTATTTACGAAAACGGGACTTATCAACATCTTTTTCAAACTACTGAGGTCTTGGTCTTGTTTATATACTTTACTCGTAATGTTTTGCACACGTGACACGTCCCATGATGATCCCTAATATAGTTCATTTTTATATGGAGCAGATGTCACGTAATATATTATGTTTAGACATATTTTGGAAGCATATTCATTTATTTATTTAACATTGAAATAGGTAATAAACACGGCTCTCTAGAAATGTAACATTAAAATAAAAGTAGGAACCTTTATCATCTCTATCATCTTTCACCGTTTCTATTTTAACTAAATAGGTATTTTTAGGGTTCCGTACCCAAAGGGTAAAACGGGACCCTATTACTAAGACTTCGCTGTCCGGCTGGCTGGGCTCCCATACAACAAACGTGATTCTTAACCAAAGTTAAGCAACGTCGGGAGTGGTCAGTACTTGGATGGGTGACCGTTTTTTTTTTTGTTTTTTTTTTGCATTATGGTACGGAACCCTTCGTGCGCGAGTCCGACTCGCACTTGCCCGGTTTTTCCCTTCAAGCCTAATTGTATATTTGTTTTTAAGTATTAACTTATCACTTCCCAACAAACAATTAGGCGACACTTAGCACTTATTTTATCACCTAAAGACATATATCTGTAACATTTGCTTCCTTTGCTTCTCTTAAACAAGCACCCGTCATGAAATAGTTTTATAATAAAGCTAATTATGAACAAATTAATTTAGATATTTTAGATATAGACTGGGACTTTGAATTTTCTAGCCGCACACTCGATCAGTGTGTTGATTTCTTTTATTTAAAATTTAAAAACTTGAGAGATAAGTATGTCCCTCATAAGTTAATTACCGGAAGTTCATACCCAGTATGGTACTCATCATCGCTCAAGAAGGCTATTAAAGAAAAACACAAATATCGTCGCAGACACAAACTATATGGTAATAAGTGCGATTTGCTTGCTTTTGAGTGTCAGAGGGACAGAGTTAAACGCATGGAAAGGCAATGCTTCATAGATTACACTGTAATGGTTGAAAATAATATTAGTAAAAATCCTAAACAATTCTGGTCTTTTATAAAATCTCGATCTAAATCTTTTGGCATTCCTAGTAGTGTACGTTATGGTGATATTGCTGTGAACTCAGGAGTTGACATTTGCAATGCGTTTTCTGATTACTTCAAAACCAGTTTTTTGGATCCTGGATCGCATAACTCGTCTAGTAGTGTTATTTTTCATGAATGTGCTGATTCTATTAGTGATATAGCTAGTATTTCGGTTGATAATGATTTGGTCACTAAACTCTTGCTGAGCCTCGATCCAAGTAAGTCAGCGGGTCCCGCTCAAGTGCCAGCCTTATATTATATTAACTGTGCTAAAACTTTGACCAAACCTGTTTCGTTGTTGTTCCGCCGTTCGTTTGCTGAATGTACCGTTCCCGCGATCTGGAAATCGGCTTTTATTACTCCTGTTTTAAAGAAAGGTCCTAAAACGGATGTGACGAATTATAGGCCCATTTCCAAATTGTGTATTTTGGCTAAATTATTAGAAAAAATAGTCCACATGCAGGTTTCATCTATACTTAATAATTCCATAGATAACACTCAACACGGTTTTGTTCAACGTAGGTCAACTGTATCTAATCTTGCTTTACTTAATGACTTTGTCTCAGAGGCAATGGACAATGGCCATCAAGTGGATGTAATCTATACTGATTATAGTAAAGCTTTTGATCGAATTGATCATGATATTCTAATATCTAAGCTTTACTTAATCGGTATAAGGGGTGATCTTTTAAGATGGTTCAAATCATATATAAAAAATCGATGCCAGTCTGTAGTGATCAATAATTATATGTCAAGCTGGGTATCTATACCAAGCGGAGTGCCCCAAGGCTCTTTATTAGGTCCACTTCTATTTAATATATTTGTAAATGATATTAGCACCTGTTTCCAGTTTTCTAAATTACTAAGTTTTGCTGATGATATGAAAATTTTTGCTAAAATTGATACGCAAGCTGATGCAAATGCATTGCAGTCTGATCTAAACCGGCTAGATAGCTATTGTATGGAAAATAAGCTAGATTTAAACCCCTCCAAATGTTTCACTGTAACTTTTTCTCGTAAACGACATATAATTCCTGCTTCATACTTATTAAAAGGTAACATACTACAGTAAGTAGAGAGCATGAGAGATTTAGGTGTTATTCATGACTCCAAGCTTATTTTCAATGACCATATTGATAGTATAGTGTCTAAAGCAGCTAAGTCTCTTGGGTTTATAATGCGTAGTTCAGCTTGTTTTACTCGTCCTAAGACCCTTAAAATCCTTTATTGTGCTTATGTGAGGAGCAAGCTCGAATATGCATCTCAGATTTGGAATCCTCAATATCAAATATATGTTGATAGGATTGAGCGATTACAAACTAAATTCATAAAATTTCTCTGCTTTAAAATGCATGTAAATTATAGTTCTGCCAATTATTTTAGGCTATGTAAGAAACATCACTTAATCCCACTTGTTAAACGCCGTGAAATTGCTGACATTTTGTATTTAATAAATATTATTAAAGGCCATGTCGATTGTCCTAGTTTACTCAGTAAAATTTCTTTCACTGTTCCCTTAAGAAGGTTAAGGCACTTTCGTCCCATTAGTATTAATCAGGCTTCCACTAAATATAGAAAAAACAGTTTCTTATGCAGGGCAGGCATGAGTTTAAATAAAGTTTTACTGAATTTAGACTTCGATGTATTTAGTGATAGCATATCGGTAATAAGAAATAAATTAATTGCATTTTTTATGGGTGATACTTCTAGCGCGGGTTCGGGCTTGGCTTACTGAAGTTATACGAGTACTACATGGGTGCACTTGTATATATATATATATATATTTGTATTTTCTGTATTTCGGTTTTTTCTTGAAGTTTTGTGCAGTCGGAGGTGGAAGTGCATGGCCACTTTATGAATGTTTTCCATTCCTAATGTGCCTATGCAGTTTTGCAGCTAGTTGTACACAGGAACCTTGGCTTGTGCTGTTGCTTAACTTGTGTGTGTAACTGATTTGTGATTATATTTCTTCTTTATTTACCTACTTAATTTTTATAAGTGAGAACCTGTAATTGGCTCTGTGAATCTATTTTAGTTTTTGGAAATGTTTTTAGCTGTTGGTTTTCCATGTATGTAATAAAAAATAAAAAAATAAAATAAAAATATAACGGCTGTAGAATAGCTATATACTCTAAGCTTACAGGCTCTGGTGACATCAAGGTCTTTAAGAGGTCCATGTATAGCTTTAAGATCCACAGTAGCCGTTTTGGCCGCTATAATGGATCTTAAGCAGCTAGTGTTATAGCTCAAAGTGAATTCTACCACCTTGACATCTATATGAGTAATAAGCAGCTGCAATTTTCACTTAAGGTTCTAAACAGGCGATAAAAACTCTTTTATAGCTCCGTTACTCGCAATCGCTTCTTAACTCTCTTGTCTCACTTACAGTCGAAAAGAGAAGTTATGAGTCACTTTTATAGATCATGTAGTCGCAGACGGGCGTTATTCAATACCTTAGTACATCTTATAGTGTTATTAGGGTCTCCCCAAATATATCGACGCGCATTCGGCAAAAGCCGACGACTTTTTCGCTCTTATTGCGTGGACATAAAGCTTTTTCCTATCGGCTTTTGCCGAATGCGCGTCGATATATCAGGGGAGACCCTTAGAGTCTTACTTACAACCTAAGCCTATAGCGCCATGTTAATATGACAGATGAATCAATAAGCAAAACAAAAACTGTTAATTAGAACGTAAATACTTAATAAAAATCGATACTTTTACTCAATATAGACATAATGTTAGTATTGTTGTATTTAAAACCGGACTTCACGTATATTGTGTAATTTTGCGAAAATTAAATACGGTGGACCACAATTTAAAAAATATTATATTCAGATAAATATGCAAAGGATCAGAGGCCCTTTAAAATTTTGTTAGTAATACATATAGTTATTGACAGTGTAATTAATTTCGCCATCATAAATCCGCAGATAACACCGGCATCAGTGAACTAAAATAATTATTTGCTTTTATTTATCCGCCATTACATTTTCACTTCAAGCTGTCACAGTGCAAGCTTAAAAATAATAATACAAAATGGAAACATCTGCAACCAAAGCAGGCAGGGCTAAGGAAAAAATGTGCAATTACCTTCTTGAGTGTTACAAATATTGACTTTAAATGCTAATATACCATCTAAAGCCGAAAGTATCATCTATATAGCTCTACAGTCTCTACACTACTACTCAAACAGTTAGTAGTCGCTTATTTGGCACCCTTTTAAATCCTAAGTTGTTAATCAACGCTATTACAGCACTACTTTAGCGCTCTTCTACTACAACAGTTTGTAGTCACCTATATGCAACCCATATAGCTCCTAAAGAATTAATTAACACTATTGTAGCTCCACTATACCGCTCTTATGTCTCTTTTTTTATCCGCTAACCCTACTGTAGCACTGTTATAAATCTTATGGTGATAAAATTTGTGCCCAATCCGGGGTTAAAACGGTGTTATAGCCGGCTATAACTCCTATTTTTAGAGCACTAACAACACCTAAAGAGTAAATAGGCGCTTATATAAATCTCTTCTAACCCTTAAATTTAGCGCCTAATGTTAGTTGGGTTGTGTCCGTATTATGTCCACCCCAGGACAGGCTATGCCTAGTATGGTGGCCAGCATAAATGTAATATTGTTGTAATTTTATTTCCGAAATAAAGTATTTGTAATTGTATTATTATTTGTACCTAATAAAAAACATATATATATATATTTTTTTTTTTTTAATTAAATCTAGCCAAAAGCGACTTGGAGAACATGTCACAGAGACTATCATTTGACCCATGATATATAGGGATGAATTTATTTTAGCACACTGCTGTCTACAGCAATACTACCGCTATTAAATAGTTAATGTACACCAGCGGTCGGCAACCCGCGGCCCGCGGGCCGCATGCGGCCCGCCGACCTCTCGCTTGCGGCCCGCAAGCCTCCCTGGCTATTTTGTATGTAATACTGACGAACGACAATGTCTGCTAAAGACACAAATATTACCAAAGTGCGGCCCGCGTCATCTTCGTTAACTATGTGGCCCTTGGCTGCTAAAAGGTTGCCGACCGCTGGTGTACACCGTTATTATATTACTTTCGATGGTAACAAAGTCGAC
Source organism: Cydia fagiglandana (assembly GCF_963556715.1). NCBI lineage: Eukaryota > Metazoa > Arthropoda > Insecta > Lepidoptera > Tortricidae > Cydia > Cydia fagiglandana. The sequence goes on from NC_085947.1 coordinate 4,960,878, forward strand.
CCGAGGTTAATGGTATATTGTTTTCAAAAGCCATAAAATTACTAATTAACATTTGTTTACTGTACATTTATTAAAGTAAAATGTATAAAAATTATTAAAGTTAATGTAAATTAATGCCAAAAAACGTTTCTTCAAAACACGAATCAAGTCATTACGACGGACACCCATTATTATATTATTATTCCCCATCTTTGAGTGGAATTCGTGAATTCATTAAATTCAACAATAAGGATAACCATTAAAAATACTTCAAAGAACGCCTTTTCATCCTCCAATTAGCATCAAATTGAATCCTATTAATATGAGTACCTTTGTTACAGGCTAAAGATTGAGCAAGATGGTGAAATAAACATGGAGATGGACGATAAGGTATCGGGGCCAGGGGGAGTGGCGCAGAAGAACTGGACACACACGAACGCCAGTTCCCCCCTCCCGCTGGACATGACCTTCAACCATGGGCACGTGGTGCAGATCTGCGTGTACAGCGTGCTGATGGTGGTGTCAGCCACGGGGAACCTAACTGTGCTGACGCAGCTGGTGAAGCGGAGGCGAGCGGGCCGCGCCAGCAGGCTCGATATGCTGCTGATGCATTTGGCTATCGCTGATCTTATGGTAAGTGTTAATCATATTAGTCTCTCTTCTTCTTAAGTTAAGCATTTTATAATATGAATATAAAAACACTTAAAAGCAAAAGAAAAATCATATAAAAAGTAACATAGGGTGCCGCCAGCAGCGAGGCAAGGCCCAAGCTGCCGGCGATCAGCCGGCCTAGCCAAGGTTACAATCGCTATCGCTTCGACAACGAAAAGCTTTATGTCTCTCTATCACTCTTTCATATTAGTGCGACAGTGACAGTTGCGTTTCGATCGCTACGGAGCGTAAGCGATTGGCATTTTGGCTACGCCGCCAGGGCCGCAAATAGAGAAACCGGCGGACTTATCCATCCACGCCGCCGTGTATAATACAGTGAAACCTGAATAAGTGGGATCTCAAGGGACGAGCAAATTTGTCTCACTTAAAGAGGTTTTCCACTTACACAGGCTCCCAGTTAGCCAGGTACAAATAAATTTCTGTCTCATTTACAGAGGGTTCCATTAATAGAGGTGAGAATATACTCTATTTCAGTTATAGAGGTGGTTAATAAGGTATTTAGTAATTATCTTTAAAAATAAATAAGGTAAAATAATCCTTGTCCCTAAATATTTTTTAAGTCTGTTTAAATATTTCTTTGAATTTATTTTAAATGATTCTCCAAAGGATAGATATTTCAAAATTAAATTTGATACGGACTTCATTGCGTATTAGAAATTTAATAAATGAAAATTTATTTTTTCGTGTTACTTATCAAAATTTCAGCTTTCGTTTCGATAGTTTTAACTACTTACATAAATTAATTAAATCAAACTTGAAGTTGTTTAGACACAATAAGGCAAATGCGGAATTTGTGGATAAACTAAGAGTTAGTAAGAATACGGAAATTGTTCATTGAAGTCCAAGTTAGAGAGGTCATAGATTGACGTCATCTCAGATACAGAGGTCAATTCCCTATAAAATTCTAAAAAACAATTAGGAAAATGTAATCTTATAAATATAGTCTCAGTAAAAGAGGTAAAATACACTCTCTGTCTCAATTATAGAGGTAAATGTGACTATAAAATCACAACAACGAATCCCAGTTATAGAGGTTCGTTTTTTCTCAGTAACAGAGGTAATTCAGTGCTAAAGTGTCGGGACCGCACCATGAGTCCCAGCTATAGAGGTTTCTCACTTATCCAGGTCCCACTTAACCAGGTTTCACTGTATTATTAAGGTAAACGTACTAGTGCTCGACGCGGTCCCAGTACATGTACACCTTACAGACACCTTATTATTTATTATTTGCAATGTTATGGGCCTTTGAGTGCCACGTCAATCAAGCAGTGATCTATTGAGACGGCCCTTTAAAGTTCATTACTAATGCCCGTTGAATCCAGAAAATTCCAGATTCTTTTGGCCGTAATTATGACTGTTATTTTAACGTAAAATTGCTATTAGGCACAATTCCTAGGCGTCACTGCGACCACCACCGTGATTGAAAATACTTAAATGTAATTCAAAACTTACAATATTTATTTTCCAAGTAGCCCCGTGGATTTCCATTAGCCCCATTTATATGCAGTTGGCAAAGTTGTTCTTGAGATTTAAAGAAAGTACAACAATGGAGAAAAAATAGTGTTCCAAAGTACCTAATGTTTGATTACTTAGTGGCCAAAGTTAAACACAACACAATGTACCTCTACTCATATATTTTATTCGCTCTTCCTGGATCTGACCTTTAAACAAAGCCACATACTAACACAGCCGGCTATTGATAAGGGTTAAAGTGATCACAATATTCACATACCTATGTAAAAATAGTATTAAACTTTGTGCCAATATAAAACGAATATTTGTACTAGTAATATACTTTTAATATGTCACAACGTCGTATACAGGGTCGTCAAAAAATAAGTGCATTTCCGTTGCCAGGTGCCAGGGGAGGTTTTGGGATTATACTGAGCAACTTTTACTATGGGACCAACCCCGAAATCGCGAAAAAAAATTACCCTCCCATAGGAAATAGACCAGCCATACCATAATAATAAAAGTTGCTCAGTATTATCCCAAAACCTTCCTGGCAATTGGAATGCCCATTATTTTTAGCCACCGTGTATAACGGTGCCTACAAAAGTGCAAGCCTTTGAAGAACAGAGGCGAGTGGAACTCGCCGCGAAGCGTGACTAGTTAAAGGCCCGACTACCTGCAGTTATAAACTACAATTTTGTCGGAAGGGTGCTCAGCTGACCTGCGGTGAGTGTGGTCGTGCATTTACTGCTAAAATAGGCTCACGATCGTCGCTCTCACTAGCCATTACAATCTCAAGCTCCGAGGACGAAACCGGCCAGGACAGGCTGATGATGATGATATCTTCTTCTTCCTGGCGTTATCCCGGCATTTTGCCACGGCTCATGGGAGCCTGGGGTCCGCTTGATAACTAATCCCATGATTTGACGTAGGCACTAGTTTTTACGAAAGCGACTGCCATGTGACCTTCCCAACCCAGAGGAGAAACTAGGCCTTATTGGGATTAGTCCGGTTTCCTCACGATGTTTTCCTTCACCGAAAAGCGACTGGCAAATATCAAATGATATTTCGTACATAAGTTCCGAAAAACTCATTGGGACGAGCCGGGGTTTGAACCCGCGACCTCCGGATTGAAAGTCGCACGCTCTTACCGCTAGGCCACCAGCGCTTTGATGATGATGACATATTTAGATCATATTATTATGACAAAATCATCTCTACCTGATTTCTATAAGTTTTATAAGAATTAACTACAAATTATGTTAACTACAAATAATATTTGCTTTCAAGATAAGGTACGATTCAATTAGAACAGCTGATTTCATTAATTATAAGTGCATTCATTGAAATATATCTTCAGATGTAAAATTCCTACGTAAGTAAAATTTAAATAAATAAATCTTAAACGATCTTATAGTAAATTAAGCGGCGGAATATAATAATGAATTAGCGCACAATGAAGCAAGAGTGGAATTGATCCATGAAATGAATAAATTAGCTTGCACCAGCGTCCCTGCAACTAGCCTTAGCCTTGATACGTCTAGTCTGGTTGTACGTTTTACATTGACTGCTTACCATCAGGCGGGCCGGATGCTTGTTTGGTATAAAAATATATTTTAGGTAGAGATAAAATCATAAAATTAATACTATCAATGTTATTCTTTGTTTTAATGTTACCTAGTGTTTTAATACTAAAACATTTATTTACAAACAATATATATACAGTGGTACAACCAAACGAAACTAATAACTAGCTTAAATCTAAAATAGGCCCCTGAGGCATTGTACCAAGGATGCTGGCGGCATTTCCCCGCTGTATCGTATTTCTTTGTTTAATTTATTCCACCTAACAACAATTTAATGCAATTTATTTTTTAACAAATTACATCATACAGATGACCTGCGTTTCGTCGCTGGCACTCGTGCAATCAACGTGTGAACTTTGGAAAACTCACTGGCACTTCGCTGACCCAATATTACAGGGTTCTATGTTACATTTTCAAGATAGTCGAAATTCGACCTAATGTAGTGACATTAGGTCGAATTTCGACTATCTTCATAGTGATGACAATGTACAAATTTCAGTTCGATAAAAGTGAAACATAGAACCCTGTAATATAGGGCCAGCGAAGTGTCAGCAAGTTTTCCAAAGTTTACACAGTTGAATGCACGAGTGCCAGCGAAGAGACTCAAATAAGTCATCTGGATGATGTAATTTGTGGAGGATAGCGGGTACCTCACAGACTCACAGTGGATGTTTTATTTCAATTGGGGTATTTTCATCATTTTATTAAGGTACGGTATACTCGACTCTTTCGATATCCCCACAGAAAAAAAACGAAACGTGTAAGGTCTGGGCGTTTTGAACGATAGAAGGATGTTTACTTGCGAAAAATCTATTTATTGGGATTTTTTTTTGTGACTGCATAATATGATATTATTCGATAGATTTCAAAAATTGTTCAACATAAAAATAATTATGTCTCTCGTTATTGTGTGCCCTAACAATAGCAGGGTATAAACCCTTAACCAACGTGTTATCCTAAAATAATTATATGATCGCGTGTACCTTTTATGTTTTACAGCCGGCGTATTACGAGTATGGATGGCTTTATCCAGCATCTTTATCCACGTGATAAAATACTTAACTGTCACTTTTAAAAACAGTCGGGTAGAAAGGGACGGAAACTATTTTATCACGCTGCCACGTAGACAAGAATTACCATCATATCCGTACAGACGTATTCTAATTTAAGGATATACATTCGATCTGGATTAGATATGGCTCAAATTCATATCCTATAATTGAAATTAGAATAAGCCCTTTATTTCAAAAGATGTCAACTTTTCCCCACTCTTCTATTACTTATTACGCTACGTCTTACGTAGGCGAACAACGCGCGAACGCGGCGCGGCGCGGCGCGGCGAAATCAATCCTTTGATGCCCATAGAAGTGTCCTACGTAAGCGATCTTGTTGCGAACGCGGCGCGGCGCGATTTGCACGCGAATGTCAGGCGGCGCGGCGCGGCGCGGCGCGGCGGCGGCCGCTTTCGCCGCGCCGCGCCGCGCCGCGTTCGCGCGTTGTTCGCCTACGTAAGACGTAGCGTTAGTGTTTTATTTATGTACCTCCCCAAAACCCCCCGTCGTGGCACGGCGAACCATTTTTTTTCAATATTTTTATTCATGCAATAAGTCCGCAGCTACACTGTAAAATATATAGTACAAATATAGATACCTACAAAATGTGTACAGATTTAGTATAATTATTTTCCATCGGATTTTCGCGGAAACGTACGAACGTGTCTTGCTAATTCAGTCAGGGCCCGATTCGGATTTTGAAATAGACATCTATTAGATCTCTTTTAGACATCACCAAGATACGATAACGATATGTTTAAGATCTAACCTGTCAAATTTCACATTTGCGCGATTCTGGAGATACTCTTGAACGATTCCCACAGGATATGACTTAGAGATCCAATTCACATCTAATAGATATCTTACGTAAAAGTGACATTGGTTGCCCGAATTGCGCTGCAAAAGAGAACTAGTTGACATCTAAACTATAACGTTTTTAGAATGGATCTAGTACGTGTCGTCTCTTGTGAATATCTTGAAGTTCGAATACGGCAGTCAGTCTCAGTACAAAAAGTACCGAGGTTGACTGACGAAGCATGACAAATATGAACATTTCCGAGAAAATACGATGGAAACAATTATGCACTACATCTGTAACTACCTGCATATTAATTATTGCGGGTTTCCTAGAAGCTGTTATTATTATTTTTCCAATATTGCATCTCAGAGAAAAATTGCTTTATAGGTAAAAATCCAAATAATAAATACTCAAAGTACTCTCGTTTCTGTAGCGAGTGAATTTGTACGGCTTGCTTTCATAATGTACATGCTTTCACGAGACATATTAAGTCTTTATTCGTACATTTGATGTGTTTCAATAGTCACATGTGTAACATTTTCTAGAAGCTTTATTACTTTGTCTTTGTAGCTATTATGTTTTTCGATTTTGTTGTGTTTTTTTTAGGGTTCCGTAGCCAAATGGCAAAAAACGGAACCCTTATGTCTGTCTGTCCGTCCGTATGTCACAGCCACTTTTTTCCGAAACTATAAGAACTATACTGTTGAAACTTGGTAAGTAGATGTATTCTGTGAACCGCATTAAGAATGTCACACAATAATTTTTAAGAAAAAAAAACCGACTTCTATGGGGGCCTGTGAAAGATTATTGTAGATGGTGCACTATGTAGAAAAGGAGGTAAAACCGCCCACTTTTCTACTAGTATTTCGCTTCTGTAAGGGTCGTAGTTCTAGCCTAACCTAACCCACTTCTCTGATGGCAGTTCGGTTCTGTGAGGATCGCAGTTCGAACCTAATCAAACCCACTTTTCAAGTAGCATTTCGTTTCTGTAAAGCTCGCAGTTCTAACTTAACCTAACCCTTGTTCGGTTCTGTGAGGATCGCAGTTCAAACCTAACCTAACCCACTTAATGGCGCATGCGGTGCGGTGTACGGGGGGGGTTTGAGCGGGAGGGGCTAGTAAGATTGGCATCATCATACTTTATTCCTACAGGTCCGGGTCCGAGTCCGGGTCCCAGTCCGGGTCCGAGTCCAGGTCCGAATCCGGGTCGGAGTCCAGGTCCGGGTCCGGGTCCGAACCGGACCCGGGTATTAGTTCGGTTCTGGGTCCGAGTCCGGGTCCCAGTCCAAGTCAAAATCGAAATCACCAAACGTGTACTATGCGTCGTTGAAGAGTTCTGTTCTGGTCCTCATCAGCAGTTCCACTTCATCAAATGCGACAGTTTTTAATGTAATGTGTGTAATGTGTGTGTATGTTGTGTTTTGTTGATTTTATGATGAAAATACAAAAAAATCTATACGTTTAAGATTTGAGGAGTTCCCTCGATTCCTCATGGATCCCATGCATGTTCAGAACTTACTTCTAAACTATTTATTCTAAAATAATATAAAAATATATTTGAGATTCTCACAATGAGCTCTTTTCATTTGAAATGTTACACGATATAGTTTAAACAACTTTTTTTTTAATTTTCTCATTTACCCCCCAAAGGTGGCCCCCCTGTTTAAAATTCATTTATTTACGTTACATGTCTGTCTTTGGGTCACAAACTTACATGTGTGTACTAAATTCCAACTTAATTGGTCCAGTGACACCTAGAGACATTTACACCTCTAAATATTATAGATTTTTTTTGTGTGTTTTTTTTAAATCTGTATTTTGTATGTAATTCGACATTAAGAGACCATATACATCTCTTAGTAATTGTAATACGTTAGATTGAATTGTTAGTCTCATTTTATAAAATTGTTGATGTTATTATTTTTGCTTTTATGTAAATTCAATGTTGACGTGTAAAAGTGCCCTTGTGGCCTATTTGCTGAATAAATGTTGATGTTGATGTTGATGAAGTAGTTCCGGAGAAAATCTGTGACAGACGGACAGACATTTGAGGTACGGAACCCTAAAAAAGATAACTAAATGATATCAATTAGATAATATTATCATGTCAAAATGTATGTTCGAATTTACCTCCATGACGCCAGACATCCTATTGCTACGAGTAGGGACGACCTATTTACGTAAGTACCTACTTCATTAGGTACTGATTACGTTACAGCCTAAATCTGACAGAACAAAAGCTTTTTAGAGAGAACATTACGTAAATCAATACAAGTATCTTATCTGGCCGTGGTAAGAGCGTTTTCACATTGTCCGATCCGATATCGGATGTAGGCTCCTACATCCGCGTAGCCAGGCCGCGGGGGCGCGCCCGGACACAAAACAGATAGGTACAGAAGTCAATCACATGTATGTACTTCACTTTTCATACCTTTTTAGGGTTCCGTAGCCAAATGGCAAAAATCGGAACCCTTATAGATTCGTCATGTCTGTCTGTCTGTCTGTCTGTCTGTCTGTCCGTCCGTATGTCACAGCCACTTTTTCCGAAACTATAAGAAATATACTGTTGAAACTTGGTAAGTAGATGTATTCTGTGAACCGCATTAAGATTTTCACACAAAAATAAAAATAGAAAAAAAACAATAAATTTTGGGGGTCCCCCATACTTAGAACTGAAACTTAAAAAAATTTTTTCATCAAGCCATACGTGTGGGGTATCTATGGATAGGTCTTCAAAAATGATATTGAGGTTTCTAATATCATTTTTTTCTAAACTGAATAGTTTGCGCGAGAGACACTTCCAAAGTGGTAAAATGTGTCTCCCCCCCCCCCCCCCCCCTGTAACCTCTAAAATAAGAGAATGATAAAACTAAAAAAAAATATATGATATACATTAGCATGCAAACTTCCACCGAAAATTGGTTTGAGCGAGATTTAGTAAGTAGTTTTTTTTATCGTCATAAATCGTAAACCGCAATTTTATTGTTACTTGCTGCTACGGAACCCTTCATGGGCGAGTCCCACTCGCACTTGGCCGCTTTTATTTTGTTCTCCACTCCATTAATTAAATTTTTTGTGCAATAATTAATAATTATTGCACAAAAAAGTTCATAGACGCGTGTCTCAAGCGGATGGCACTCGCGCTCGCACTGGTCCCAACCGGACCGAGATATCGTGTCCGTGAGCAGTGTCTATCGGCGCGATTCTGGAAATGAATTAGAGATTGACTAGATACGATATAGTAAAGATACTCGTATGTGACCACCCACGGGTAAAGGTACCTTATGGCGGTTGGCACTTACGCTGTTATTAACGCCGCTCCAATATTATTGCGGCGCTATGCGACGTATGAGCCGGCCACCATAAGGTACCTTTTTCCGTGGAACGTCACATATCTTCACTATTTCATATCTAGTGACTCTCTAATTCATTTCCCGAATCGCGGCGTATGTGTGCGTTGCTCGAGCGCACTTTGTATGTAGATTGATTTCGGTACCTATCTGTTTTGTGCCCGAGCGCGCCCCCGCGGCCTGACTACGCGGATGTAGGAGCCTACATCCGATATCGGATCGGACAATGTGAAAACGCTCTTACGCTGAGTGGGGGTCCTTTTTCGTCCGTTCCTTAAATACCCTCTCCTATGTAACCAACCATGATGTGACGTAAATAAATGTATTCTCTTCTATTCTATTATTTAAAAAGTACGTACTCGTACTGCCGTATTCGAACTTCAAGATATCCACAAGAGACGACACGTACTAGATCCATTCTAGAACGTTATATTAGATATCAACTAGTTCTCTTTTGCAGCGCAATTCGGGCAACCAATGTCACTTTTACGTTAGATAGAGTAAGATATCTATTAGGTGAAAATTGGATCTCTAAGTCATATCCTGTGGAAATCGTTCAAGGAGTATCTCCAGAATCGCACAAAAATTTCAAATTTGACAGGTTAGATCTTAAACATATCGTTATCGTATCTTGGTGATGTCTAAAAGATATCTAATAGATGTCTATTTCATAATCCGTATCGGGCTCGTAGTCTCAACAAAGAAGAAAAATAAAAGCAGGATTTCGGGATTAATTCCTGTGTCGAGGTTGGTAAGATAAGAGCTAGGGTTCCTTTCAGTAAGTACTAAACTTACGGCCGTATTCGAAAAGTGACGTTTTTGGTTGAAGCAGTGTCTCTTTTGACATTGACAGGTCGGTATCGTATCGCTGTGACATCAAGCATTGTTCGCATACTTACGGCCATTAGCTGTTTTCTAACCTATTTTTTTGTCTATGGATGGACCAGTGGCGGCGCGTCAAACATATCCATGGGCAAGCCGAGGCTAATTTGGCTTACATATTTCCTTTACAACTCTGCTCAAACGTCCAAAAACAGGCAAGCCGGTGGGAATCGGCTTTTATGGACGCGCCGCCACTGGGATGGACGAAATCTTAGCTATTTTATTTTACGGATATATGATGAAAAAGTGCTTAATTGAGCGCAGGACAATATGAACATAGGCATAATGTAAAAAAAATGTCCAGTTAAAACCTTGAAGTAGATAACGTATAATATAACTAATATTAATTATTATTTTATGAGCAGTGAAAAACTAGGTATCGTCTTGGATCTTCCCATTCGTTTTTCGTCAAGTTCTTAAGAGGGCGTCGAGGAGGGTAAATTTTCAGATTCTGTCAAATTACCCCATTTCACACACAAACGCAGCTCACACACACTACCTCAATTTACTGGGACAGGTCAGTGACCCCTAATGTTTTTTTAAAGGTGCTGTTTCGAGTTTAGTGTTAACTACGGACCTTCTTTCAGGAATTTAAACTGTCAAAGCTTTCCTTTGTGAGAAGACAGAGAAAAATCACTTTTTATATATAGCTTTCCTTGTTTGTTCATGTCATGTCATAGGTATGTGACGTATTAGGTAATTAATTATTTTCGTTGTTGACTTTTATTTGTATTAAGATAGGTACAGTCGACGTCAAAGAGAAATTTACAGCCAAAGTAACAAAAAAATGTTTACACGACCTAAATGCTATGACAATAAAGTCGTGTAAATAATTTTTTGTAACGTTAGTCGTAAAGATCTCTTTGACGTCGACTGTACAAACGGCGATGCTCTTAACTGTCCATCGGTGGACCTTATGCCTTTTGTAATAAGGTTTACGAACTGTCAGTTAACAGTGTGGTCATGGGCGATGGTATGCGGTTTGTAAACATAGTCCGAATTTACCTACTCGAAAAAAGTGGACTATATCTAAAATGATCCCCTCATTAGTTATAGGGCTTGTAATATTTTTTTACAACTAAAGACGCTTATTATATTTCACTTATAACTTAATTGATAATAAGGCTTTAAAAACCTCTAATAAAATTCAGGTACTACATATGTACTACATTTATACTTTTGTAAGTCAGTAAGTGATGCTTATCGGGAAATCAAAGAACTCATAATTACCTATATAAAAATAATTAAATTTACTATTTCGTCTCACGTTCAATAAGGCCCGGGGCCGGGCCTTGTCACCCGCACAGACAGAGGGCCTTTTTAGCCCAAGTACAAGTTCAAGAATAACAGAGAATATAGTAAGTATAATTTAGTTTATTTATCTCAATTATACAATTTTCACACATACCACATAAATGTACATACATTTCAGCTTGTAGGTACTTATCATATAACGATCGTTTTTGTCATAAAAAAATATTTATTTATTACACTGTGCTAAACATGAGAACAATATGTTATAATCTAGTTCCTTTTTATCCTATTCAGTTCACATACATTGTTCGTGGGTAATAAGGCCTACAAAATTTCCCTTTAGGCCTTATTATCCTTTATCTGGAATTAATTACGCCTTAAATTTAAAATGGTATACAGGATGGAAAGATAAGTCGGGCCCTGGAGGGAGCCTTAAATCCTTAAGCTGGCTCATTTTACTTAAAAGAGACATTCCTGAAGTATATTAAGGTGCACTGGCTATCCAGGAACTTCTAGAAGGGAGAGAAAGCACAAGACACGTCCACTTGGTAACAACCATTTATTGAAAGAGAGCGATGATATGTGGGTATGCCTTAATCTGTCGCCGAGAATTGGTTCTACCCTCTTACATAATTATACTCATATATTACACCTCCACCCTTATTTCTAACATATACTAAAATTAATTAACCTAGGTACATCATAAGGAAATACTTTATCTTTAGTCGATTTCGAAACCATATCTTTTTACATGAGGTAACTTGTCCCTAGGTCTCAGTGTGGGCCGGGGAAGGTTGACCGGGGGGTCGGTGGGTTCTGACCTATTTGGTCGGGGTGGCGAGGGAGTTGCCACCGCTGCCCCACCAGATTCCTCAGAGCATTGATCTTGAACCGTGACACTAGGTGTGTCGTTGCTCTCACTCCCCAACCCGTCCGACTCTTGGGTTGGTGATGATGGAGACGCATCCTCATATGTGCTCATCCAGCGACTTTTAATCTGATCCACATGTCTATGAATGGGTGAACCGTTTTCCGCCGCAACTATATAATTACGTGAACTTGTTTTTTCCTGAATTCTGCCATCTAACCATCTCTTACCCCCACTATAGTTCCTATACCATACATTTTCCCCCACGTTAAATTCCCTGGATGTACCGCCAGCGTAAGTTACTTGCTTTGTTTGCCGTTCTTTGACTCTGTCTTCTAACGATCCATCCTTTAACAAGTCTAGCCTGGAACGAAGCTTCCTACGCTGCAGTAACTCTGCCGGTGATACCCCTGTGGTACTATGTTCTACATTCCGATACGCTAGAAGGTAAGCCTGCAACGCTGCATCTATATCGCCACCCTCTCGCATAGCCTTTTTAATTGCCCGCTTGCACAACTTGACCGCCGCTTCCGCGGCCCCGTTGGAAGCCGGATGATATGCGGCCGCAAAGGTGACCTTGACCCGATTATGTGACATAAAACTATTATACTCTTGGCTCGTAAAGGGTGGACCGTTATCTGAAACTACTTCCCGTGGTAAACCAAAACGCGCGAATGTCTCTCTTAATACCTTAATTACTGATTTCGCCGTGGTCGACTGCATTTGGAAAACCTCTAACCATTTAGAAGTAGAATCGATAAGAATCAAAAAAGTCCTACCCTGTATGGGTCCCAAGAAATCGATATGTAATCTGGTCCAGACATCCGTCAAGTACCGCCAGGGCTGCGGCGGCGCGCGCGGCGGCGCCGCGCTCTCCGCCGCGCACGTGCCGCAGCTCCTGCAGGTGCGCTCCACGTCCGCGTCGATGCCCGGCCACCACATCACGCTGCGCGCCATACTCTTCATTTTTACAATACCCATGTGTCCCACATGCAGCTCCTGTAATAATTTTTCCCGCAACACTTGTGGGATTACTAACCGGTAGCCCCAAACCATGCAGCCCCTATCCATATACAATTCGTTTCGTCGTAAAAAATAAGGTTGGAATTCCCTATCGTATACCGATGATGGCCACCCGGCTTGTAAGTAACTTACTATTTGCCTTAATATAGGATCTTTTTCTGTGCTAACCTGAACCATTTTTTTATCTATGGGTAAAAAATCTTGAACAAAATTCAAATAAGTAACTTCTTTCGTTAAACCGACCGATATTTTTACCGGTAAACGGGACAGGGCGTCTGCCGCGTTATTCTCACTGCGCACATATTCAATATTAAAATTATATCCGGCTAACAATACCGCCCATCGTTGAAGTCTACTAGCTGCCATTACTGGTATTCCTTTCTTTTCGCCAAAAATAGATACCAGAGGCTTGTGGTCGGTCCGTAAAGTGAACTCTCTACCGTATAAATATTGGTGGAATTTTCTCACCCCAAATATTATACTTAATGCTTCACGTTCAATTTGCGAATAGCCCTTCTCTGCTGCATTGAGTGTTCGTGACGCGTACGCTACCGGCCGCTCGCCGTTCGGCGTAATGTGGGACACCACCGCGCCTACCCCCAAACTACTAGCGTCACATGTGAGAACCACCGGCAGATCGAGGGAATAATGAGCCAGGACTTCACTAGACATTAATATTTCTTTTATTCTCCTAAACGCCTCACTACACTCTTGGTTCCATTGAAAAGTAACCCCCTTCTTTAGTAACTTATAAAACGGTGTGAGTATTGTACTAATATTACGGACAAATTTCGCATAATACATTACTAAGCCTATAAACGAACGTAACTCCGTAATATTATTTGGTTCGGGAACTTTTTTTATTGCTTCTATTTTCTCGGGGCACGTGTGTACGCCTTGTTTACTGATAACAAAACCTAAGTACGTCACCGACTTAGAAAAGAATGTACACTTATCTTTCCTAACCTTCAGACCGTAAGTTTTGAGCCTCCTGAACACCTCGTGTAACGTTTTTAAATGCGTTTGATCATCTTCCCCGGTTATTATCAGATCGTCTAAAAAAATACCTACACGCGGTAAATCTCCGAACAGCTGTTCTAATTTCCTCTGAAAAATACCGGGGCTCGACGCTAAGCCGTATATAAGTCGATTGTACATGAACAAGCCTTTATGAGTGTTTATGACTGTAAACCTTTTGGACTCGTCTAATTCAAATTGTGCGTATGCTTGCGATAAATCTAATTTTGTAAATCGATTCCCTCCGTGTAATTTAGCGAGTAAGTCATCAACCCGTGGCAGCGGAAAACGGTCTACCTCTAAACATTTGTTGAGAGTTAATTTAAAGTCAGCACATACCCGAATCGTTCCATCTTTTTTCATCACCGGAACAATAGGCGTAGCCCAGTCGGACGAGTTTACCGGAGTGATCACACCGTCCGCCACCAGCTGATCGAGCGCGCGCTCAACCGGTTCGCGCAGCGCGTACGCCAGCGGTCGCGCGCGCAGGAACACGGGCGCCGCTCCCTCGCGCAGCCGGAACCCCACCGTTCCGCCGGTAAACCTTCCCAAGCCGTCTTCAAACACTTCACAATATCTGGAACTGAAATCGTTTATGTCAAAAATATGTTTCGTACTGACATTATTACAATTTACGGATTTTACTAAGTCCGGCAGAATTCCTAATTCTTTTATCCACTGTCTGCCGAGTAAACTCGTTTTCCCGTTAACCATGACATACAAATCTAACTCTTTACACTTTTTATTATATTGTACCGAAGGTAATATCTTACCTACGGGTTTGACACTAATGTCCGTATAATAAGACAAATTCAAATCGCTAGCTTTTAACGGACACTCAGGAAATAATTGCTTATAACAATCATAGCTAATACAAGATATCGGACTGCCCGTATCTACTTCCATAACTAAATTTACATTATTCACTCGTAATTGCACCATGTAAGGTCCATACTTCTTCAACTTTTTAGCATCTATAGAAAAGTTATTTACCTCTTCACTGCCGTTACTGTCACTGTCTGAATACTGGTAGACTGCCCGCTCTTCTAGCATCGCATGAAATGCGACGTTTTTTCTCAAATTTGGACACATTTTCTTAAGATGCCCTTCTTTGTTGCAAACTCTGCAAACGTAGGCCTTAAATTTACACGAGCTCTGCCCATGTTGCCCTCCGCACGCCGAACATTGTTGCGGTTGTCCACCCTTCCAGTCCGCACTGTTCCTAACGGCTCGTCGCTTGACCGCGCCCGCGCCCTTTGACCCGCCGCACTGCGTGACCTTTGGACCGCGCGGTCCATAGCGCTCCGTACTGGCCGCCTCCGCCGACTGTCGCTTGTCCCGCTTCACCGCGGCCATCTGATGAACTGCCGTTGCCATCATGGACGATGATACTCCCTCCTCTGTTATAGACCGGTCCTGTACCAGCGCCGCATGACTTTCCGCAGCTTCCATCGCCACCGCCATTTTAAATGCTCTTTCAAATGTTAGGTTATCTTCCGTAAACAACTTTTGCCGAATGCTATCATTACGGATACCACACACGAATTGGTCTCGTAAGTTATCTTTTAAACTGGCTTCTTGAAAATCACAATCTTTGGTTAACTTTTTTAACTCCGCAGTATATTCCGCAATGGTTTCGTCACTTCTTTGTGTCCTCTGCCGAAATTTAAATCGTTCGGCCATGGTACTCCGTGTTGGCTGTAGGTGCTTCTTCATAAGTGCCACGAGGTCCTCGTATTTTTTTGTCGACGGTTTGTCCGGTGCACATAAATTTGCCATGAGTTCGTACGCATCACTACCCATGACGGTGATTAAAGTAGCTACTTGCACTGCCTGTTTAACGTCGTTAGCCAAAAAAAATTGTCCCAAGCGCTCCACATATAAGTCCCAATTATCCTTATGGACATCGAACGCACCAATTTTACCGACCGACATTGTCACTGCGAAATTCACTCACGACCACTAAAAAAAACGTTCCACACGCGTTTACCGTTCGATTTCGTCGCCACTGAAGTATATTAAGGTGCACTGGCTATCCAGGAACTTCTAGAAGGGAGAGAAAGCACAAGACACGTCCACTTGGTAACAACCATTTATTGAAAGAGAGCGATGATATGTGGGTATGCCTTAATCTGTCGCCGAGAATTGGTTCTACCCTCTTACATAATTATACTCATATATTACAATTCCTTTATTTTTAAAAAGAAACAAAACTGCATTAAAAGTATTTTTCTTTTTTTATTCAATCTGGCTTGTCAAACGAAATCTTAAGTACTAAATATTAGATTTTATGGATATTTTGTACAACAGACGAGTGTAAGGCCTAATGTTTCTTGGAGAAATGTTATCATTAACATTAACTGTATCGACTAGTAGAATAAACTTGCGAGTTTTTATTTTTTGGAATTTTTAGTCGGTTTGAGTCCCGGGCGAGGCAAGCGAGTTTTTAGAAAATCTTTGAATGCAGTTTTGTTTCTTTTTAAAAATAAGGTATAATTAAGGTAATTTCCCTCCAGGGCCCGACTTATCTTTCCACCCTGTATAGTAAATTAAGGCCTAGATTCATTTGATTGTTGGCATTTTGTTTTATAGTTTCATGTGATCCACGATGACGCGCTGCTTTGGTAAATCTAACCTTTAATAACATGGCAATACAAGTCAAGGCACGCGTTTTCGTGAATGACACGATCTATACTTTGCATTTGTAATAGGTACAAGATTGTAATATAGAGTGTTTATTACCTAACTTACTAAAACAATCGATTCCAGGTATAAGACAATTTATTCTCAGAAGAATATACAT
The DNA here is from genome assembly GCF_963556715.1 of Cydia fagiglandana. Lineage (NCBI taxonomy): Eukaryota > Metazoa > Arthropoda > Insecta > Lepidoptera > Tortricidae > Cydia > Cydia fagiglandana. The sequence goes on from NC_085947.1 coordinate 4,977,615, forward strand.
ACCTATACAAACTTCACTTTTAGAATTGATTTAAATTGTACTACATCGCAAAAGCTTAGTTTGTGTTTCGTAACGATAATTGTGTTAATACCTTACCTACCTTACGATGCTCCGCAAACTCCTGCATCTTTTAATACCACTGCCTTTTGTTATCGTTGTAACTTTTGAAAATGTACAGTCTCCCACGAAAACGATCTGATAAACATTTTTAATGTTATAAACCTACAGAGTTGGGATGTTTAGTGGCATTAGGGTGAACAATGAAGCAGTGGATTTGTTGTTGTAAATATTTTTGGCGTTTTTGGCGTTTATTTATAAATCGATGAACACCGTTCACGTTGTGGCTAAATCTCCATGATAACGTTGTGGACAGATTTCCATGGTAACGTTACGGCCACGTTTTCTTATGACGTTATCACGCAAAATTATCGTCCGTATACTGACTTTACAGACAACCATTTTTTGATGAAATAAATTAATGAATGATTCATAAAAGTAAAAAATAAATAATATTGCTAAAATTTTCATGTCTTGAACAACTTGCGATTGGAATCAACAATTCAAAATCTTGCGTATTATTACTTCATATGATGTCATACGGTTGTCAATATTATGGAAAGCCTATACTATATAATAGCAATCTGTTCCTTATTAGCTGGAGTTATACGGATTCACAATTTATGAAAAATCCATGTATGTGTCGAATATGATCTCTCTACGTGCACCGATGTTAGCGTAGCATAATGTTAAATAAGTTATTTCCAAACAAAATATAAAACCGAACAAAGAACGTGCAAATTTATTCTAAGACACGTGTGACAGACAAAGAGCATATAAACACACGTGACAGAAAAAGTTGGTAACCGCATTGACATATTAGAATTAAGAAAAATATAAAATACGATCCAGTAAGGCTGTCGTTCATACTACTTTATACGGGCCCGACACTATCATGAATGACAAGACTTATCATAACATGCCAACGTTTGGTCCAGTTCGGTCATGACATTACAAAATCTCCTCAGTGAGGAGGCCTCAAACACTTATCAGTATTTTACAGTACTGCTTACAGCTATTTAATTGTTATTTTAACTACTATTCTTGAATGCTGGGCCTTGTTACCCGTCGGGCCTTATATTCCTCACCTAACTTTAACCTTAAATTTCTCTGTTGCCTTTAAGAAGAAAAATAGGAAAAGCCTGATCCGTTGTAGTCCAGTTATCTGGCTTTCGAAATCACTCGGCTTTATAGCTTGAGCATCGATTTTTTTATATAAATTTTACTAAACGCTGACACTCGTTCATCTCATTTTAGGTACAACTTTGCATAAGTGTATTTATTATATTGTAAAAGATTTCAGATTTTCAAGGGTGATTCGTTGTAAATACACTCTTTGGGACAATAATGACATTTATTATAATTTTTTTTATCAAGAGATGTGAACGCTAGCGACTAAACGGTGACTGCCTTTTCCGCTGATTTTGCTCGACACAAACGATTTATAAACGGCAACTAAGCCACTAGTATTGGGTTGCCTATAATAATTTTTCCGTGAATGTACTCGTAAACCTCTATCCGTTAGTATGCGATTCATTAATGGACGCACCATCGGGACACGGTTCTTTAACACGTAATGTTAATAATCAGTGAACATCTTTAATTACGCTCAAATGCTTAAGTTTCAGTACAGGTTTTCATATGAGCTGTACTTTTAATTGTTAGTACAATCGGCATCAAATAGATAGTGACGGCCAAAGTGACCAAATATAGCTATAGGATTAGATCCTATAGCTATATTTGGACGAATAAGGTCAGGTGAAGCATATAAGGCCCACCTTTATTTTAACTGAAATAGTTCTATTAATAATCAGGATATTATTAACAAATCAATTCAATATAGATTTCTCATTTGTTCATGTTTCTTCACATACCAAAATAGTTATATAAATATTCCAGCGCTTTTGAAAAATACACGTTTTATAAAAAAAACCGGGCAAGTGCGAGTCGGACTCGCGCACGAAGGGTTCCGTACCATAATGCAAAAAAAAACGGTCACCCATCCAAGTACTGATCACTCCCGACGTTGCATAACTTTGGTCTAAAATCACGTTTGTTGTATGGGAGCCCCATTTAAATCTTTATTTTATTCTGTTTTTAGTATTTGTTGTTATAGCGGCAACAGAAATATATCATCTGTGAAAATTTCAACTGTCTAGCTATCACGGTTCGTGAGATACAGCCTGGTGACAGACAGACGGACGGACGGACGGACGGACAGCGAAGTCTTAGTAATAGGGTCCCTTAGTAAAAGGGTAAACCTTTGGGTACGGAACCCTAAAAACCATACCATGTTGGTTCGGAACCGGGCCTTGTTACTTGCACTGACAGTTGAACACTGACTTGAACAGAAGTTCAAGAATAACAGAAAATATTACCGGGCCTTATTAGCTTTTATCATGAATTAATTTCATCTTCAATTTAAAATGGTCTATAGTAAAATACGGCCTACATGAGTCATGGAAAAACAAATTGTATTTTATTTAGAAAGTACTTATATGTTGTTCATAATCTTCAGTAAGCTGACTTCTAAGAGTCTATCTATTATAATTAATGTAGATTGACAGTTTACTTAGCAAATTGTACTTTTATACCTTTAGGTTTTATGTCCGAAGTATTTCAGCCAATTTGTACTGAAACAAGCATTTGAGCGTAATTAATGATGTTTACTGATTGTTAATCTTAAATATACCTATTATGTAGGGCACTTAAATTATTTTAGCGGACCGAGCGGATATGTATGTTTGTAGACCACTTATTTATTTAAATAATTAAATTGTAATTCATTCAAAAAAAGGTTATTAAATGAGGGATATAGATACCTCACCTACCTTATTACAAAGCATTACAAAAATGTCCAAAGGCCAAAGCCACGCTGATAAGACATGAGACCTCATAAATACCTATAAATAAACGTTCACTGAAAAAACTTTAAGGCATTTTTGATAAGTAATTATTTTTCGTTACCTACTGAGTTATCGTTTTGCACCGAATATCAATGAAATAAAAGCACGTTGTTATTTGATAGATACATTTATATAAACATCGTCACATGAAACCAATATAGGTACTCGTAAACCATACCACTGCGATGGAAATATCGTTCTTTCAACTGATAATATAGCCACAAAAACACGCTGAGACTGCAGGTCGAGTCTTGGTTTCAATTTCTTGATGATACTCGTATATCATTGAATTAACTTTCAAAGCACGTGATAGCTCTCAGAATAGCAACAAAACTGGTTGAAACTAAAAATTTTATTGCTGATATTATGTGAACAACATTGCTTCGTCTTCATAAATAAAATTTTAATAATTTATATTGTTTACGTTAAAATGTGAAGAAATTTGTTGATAAATTGTCTATCTAGTATATTGACATTATGTCATATATGTTTTTAAAATGACGTAATATGAATGCCAGCACAATGAAAATGTATTCCAATAAGATAAAACAAATCTTCAAACTTTTTTAATTTTTAGTGAATTAGGAAGAAACTAATTACGCTGATTTGGTTGTGTTCGTATATATTTTAAATAATTTGTTATATTTTTAAAGTATTATGACTTATGAATAAAAACAAATCAAAATTTTAATGACTCTGGATCTCCGTGTGACATTATTCATTTACCCTATTTATTTTGAACACAGTTTTTCACTGGTATCATCATTCGTATACGGACATGAATTTCTGTCAATATATATGCCAAATTGAAAAGTCAATTTGGAAAAAGCATGTACGCGTCCGCTTCCAACGGCCCACAGCGGGCATCTGAGGAGAAGGAGAATTTGACAGATATGGCGGATGTATGGAAATTTTACGAAAGTTTACGTTTACGATTGAATTTCTCTGTAGCCTTTAAGAGGAAAAATAGGAAAAGCCTGATTCGTTGTAGTCTAGTTATCTGGCTTTCGAAATCACTCGATTTTGTAGCATGAGCATCGATTTTTTTATACAAATTTTACTAAACGCTGACACTCGTTCATCACGTTTTAGGTACAACTTTGCATGAGTGTATTTATTATATTGTAAAAGATTTCAAATTTTCAAGGGTGATTCGTTGTAAACACACTCTTTGGGATAATAATGATATTTATTATAATTTTTTTTATCAAGCGATGTGGACGCTAGCGACTAAACGGTGACTGCCTTTTTCGCTGATTTTGCACGACGCAGTCTTAAATTAGTCCTATTCTGCTTTCGTCACTCATTCTACATTCGTCACAATCGTCGGTGGCTTTCAATGTAGAATGAGTGACGAAAGCAGAATAGGACTAATTTAAGAACTTGACGAAAATCGAACGGGACGACCCACGACGATACCAAAATCTAAATTAGGGGAAGAGTGGCATGAATGAGCCAGGAAAGAAGAAAGAGCCAGTTGCGTTATTTTGGTAGTTTCGGAATGAATTTTGTACTAACTTTTATTATTTTAATGAGAATATTACGCTATACTCGTAGTATTCCGACAACAACAAACATTTAACAAAATTCGTCCGAAAACTACCAAAATAATGCCAATGGCTCTTTCAAAACCTGGCTCCTTCATGCCACTTTTCCCCTAACTGTAAAGTGTAGGATTGTTCGTGATTGCAGGTGATCTAGCGGTATTATGCGGGTCCAAATAAATAATTTGACACATACTACGTGCTCCTATCAAACGAGCCATTTATGCTGCGATTTGGTACATATTCAATACATAGGCAGGCGTGTCGCATTCCGCGATTTCGTTGCTTTGCTACAGGTAGCTAAAAGTACATCCGTTCGACCCCAATTTTGAGGTTTGCCATAATCCGCGCGTGGCGCTGTCGCCACCTCGCGGCCATATCTGCGCTGATCGTAACAGACGCGTTTTGTTAGAGAGTAACCCCCTTATTCATAAACGTTTACTAAAGTTAACAAGCCGATAATAATCGTTTGTCCCTTTCCATCATACCCATACGTCGGATAGGGACAAACGATTATTATCGGCTTGTCAACTTTAGGAAACGTTTATGAATAAGGGGGTAAGTCTTCTGTACCTAGTACTATTATTTATTCTGTGACCTAGGTCGGTACAGTCGCCAGATATATCGGGGCGGCCAAGGCCAAATCGCTCACAAATATCTGAACACGCCTCTTGTTCAGTTATTTTTGAGCAGCCGCTCTGATATATCTGATGGCAACTGTATAACTCAAAGGCTGGCAGCGCGCTTGTTACAACTAGTTTTTTTTATGCGATAGTCAGCAAACGAGCAGACGAGCCGCCTGATGGGAAGCGGTCATCGTCGCCCATGGACATAAGCAACATCACAGGAGCCACTTAAGCGTTGCCAACCCTTGAGAACCCTAAATACCCGCTTCTTTAAGAATCCCACGTCATAGCGCAAAGGAAATACCTCAAGAGGCAACTCATTCCACATTCAATCCCTCTGATGTCGCGGGTATCCATGGGCAACGGTAATTTTGCTTCAGGGGATTCGTCTGATCGTTTGCCTTTAGGTATCATTAAAAACCATCCAGCCCGTTCGGTACTTATAATTATGACCTGTAGAGGGCGCCGTGTTCATTTTTTTTGTGACGTCATATAGCCTATAACCAGCGGACGATTAAGACGATTCGAATGACATATCGTTTGTCAAATTATAATGCTTACTTTAGAAGTTCTGAGGGAACAATAGTACAGTCATTATATCCAAAAAACCGACCCTACCCGTGATTAATTAGTTCTTGGATTTTTTTTTCGTAGGTCCCTCGGGGGGGTCACTGGGAGTGTAAATTCAAAAAGTAGGCTTAATCAGGCTCCTGCGTATATTCGAAAAATGGTTTTTTTCCAAAGAAACGGTTTTTCTTCAATAACTCGGCCATTTTTGATTTTACAGTAAAACCGTAAGGACAAAAACTGTAGGAAATTTGATTCTCTACAAGGTAGTCCAGTCATTATATCCAAAAACCGACCTTTCCCATGAATAATCAGTTCTTGGATGTTTTTTTCGTACGTCCCTCGGGGGAATCACTGGGAGTGTAAATTCAAAAAGTAGACTGAATCAGGGTCCTGTGTATATTCGAAAAACGGTTTTTCTTGAATAATTCGGTCATTTTTGATTTTACAGTAAAACCGTGAGGACAAAAATTGTTCAGAATTTGATTCTCTACAACTTCGTTTCCCTTCATTTATGCCGTAAAGCGTGGAACATAGGAGATAATGATAATATTTTGAATTTGTCGCGTTTTTCAGGTTTAATTTCTAAAATATCGATTTTGGGGGAAAGAAGGTGGGAACCAAAATTGTTCAGAATTTGATTCTCTACAAGTTTAGTCCTCTTCATTTATGTCGTAAAGTTGAAAATGAACGGGATGTTGAAAATATTTTAAATTTGTCGCTTTTTTCAAATTTTATTTCCAAACTATCGATCCTAGAAGAAAACTTGTGAGGACCCAACTTGTAGAGAATCAAATTTTCTAAAATTTTTGTCCTCGCGGTTTTACTGTAAAATCAAAAATGACCGAGTTATTCAAGAAAAACCGTTTTTGGAATATACACAGGACCCTGATTCAGTCTACTCTTTGAATTTACACTCCCAGTGATTCCCCCGAGGGACGTACAAAAAAAATCCAAGAACTGATTATTCACGGGAATGGTCGGTTTTTTTGATATAATGACTGGACTAACTTGTAGAGAATCAAATTTCCTACAGTTTTTGTCCTTACGGTTTTACTTTAAAATCAAAAATGGCCGAGTTATTGAAGAAAAACCGTTTTTTTTGGAAAAAAAACCATTTTTTGAATATACGCAGGAGCCTGATTAAGCCTACTTTTTGAATTTACACTCCCAGTGACCCCCCCGAGCGACCTACGAAAAAAAAATCCAAGAACTAATTATTCACGGGTCAAAATCTATAATGACTGTACTACAAATGAACATACATACATACCCACATACATACCGGTCAAAATCATAACCCTCCTTTTGCGTTGCCGTAGTCGGGTAAAAATAATTTGACGTGAAAATTATAAACTCATTTTATTACAAGCTTTTATTTAGTTTCACCTGGCCCCAATTTCACAACGGTGACAGGTGCGACGAATTGTAAAAACACTATTGCTGACGTCACAGGCATCCATGGGCTACGATTACCACTTACCATCGGGCGGGCCACTTATTATATTACAAAAAACTTTATTATATCGGAAAAAAACAGATATTTCTCCTGCGAAGTTTCTGACAATTGTCAAAAATTTAGAAGAATTGTAGGTAATTCTTGACAGGTAATGAGTTATACACATATGTCGGAATTTCGTGACAATTGTAGTGTTTCTTGTAACAATTGTCATAAACTTAGCAAGAGAAATATCTGTTTTTTTCCGATATCATAAAGTTTTTTTTAATAATACAATGATGGTGGCAAACAGGAATACGGCGGCCCGCCCGATGGTAAGCGGTAACCGTAGTTCATGGATGCCTGTGACGTCAGCAACAGTGATTTTACAATTCGTCGCACCTGTCACGTTGGTGAAACAGGGGCCTGACCGTTGTCTGTCTGTCTGTCTATAATCAAATCTTGCAAGTTAAATTTGATCCACTTCCCGGTTTCCGATTGAGCTGAAATTTTGCATGCATGTATAAATCGGATGACAATGCAATATTACGCTACGTCTTACGTAGGCGAACAACGCGCGAACGCGGCGCGGCGCGGCGCGGCGAAATCAATCCTTTGATGCCCATAGAAGTGTCCTACGTAAGCGATCTCGTTGCGAACGCGGTGCGGCGCGATTTGCACGCGAATGTCAGGCGGCGCGGCGCGGCGCGGCGCGGCGGCGGCCGCTTTCGCCGCGCCGCGCCGCGCCGCGTTCGCGCGTTGTTCGCCTACGTAAGACGTAGCGTTATGGTACCATCGAGCTGATCTGATGATGGAGACAGGAGGTGGCTATAGGAACTCTGTGATGAAACAACGCCTACCCTAACCTAATTGTGTTAGGGGTTTTTAGAATTGTCTCGATAAGTATTAGTTATCTGTCGTAAGAAAAGTACAGTCAGCGATAAAAGCTTGTACCAAAAAAGATTTTTTTTCCAAAAACTTATTAATTATTACCTAAATTAAACACTGGAATTTCAATAATACACCCGAAAGCAAAGATTACATTTTTCACCTCTCGCTTGTAATTAAATTTAAATAAAAATTTATTAAGAAAAGAATAAATAAAAATGCCGATCTTCTTAACTCGTTGCATGTAAAAGAAAAGGATCGTAGTAAGTAATAGAATTCAATGTAAGTAGTTCTAGTGAAAATGCGTACAAGTCTCGCGCAGCCCAGTTTTAAAAGGGCATAAGTGGCGTATAACACTTACACCCTTTTTCGACTTTGCTGCGCGGAATTTGTACTACTTTTCACTAGTGCCACAGAACAGAAATGCAAATGCGTCTGGAATATGTTGGGTCACGTCTGTATTAGATGGAATTTAAATTAACTATCTGCATCTTAACGACATCTTATTGAAAAGGAACATTTTTTTGTAGCTCGTTTTTAGGGTTCCGTACCCAAAGGGTAAAACGGGACCCTATTACTAAGACTTCGCTGTCCGTCCGTCCGTCCGTCTGTCACCAGGCTGTATCTCACGAACCGTGATAGCTAGACAGTTGAAATTTTCACAGATGATGTATTTCTGTTGCCGCTATAACAACAAATACTAAAAACATAATAAAATAAAGATTTAAACGGGGCTCCCATACAACAAACGTGATTTTTGACCAAAGTTAAGCAACGTCGGGAGTGGTCAGTACTTGGATGGGTGACCGTTTATTTTTGTTTTTTTTTTGCATTATGGTACGGAACCCTTCGTGCGCGAGTCCGACTCGCACTTGCCCGGTTTTTTTAGCATTAGAAAGAACTTGAAAGAAGGTAAGCGATCTTGGCATGTCTTTTAATTGAAAATCGCTTTTTAAAAATCAATAACTATTACTTATGAAAGCAGAAGAATATAAATGATCGTATTAGATTCATAATTGTTACATATTTGCCGTAACTTATTTTTAAAACGTGTTTTTCAATTAAAAGACACATCAAGATTGTTTCATCATCATCTCAGCCTATATACTCGTACCGTCCCACTGCTGGGCACAGGCCTCCTCTCGAGCGCGAGAGGGCTTGGGCTATAGTCCCCACGCTAGCCCAATGCGGATTGGGGACTTCACATACACCTTTGAATTTCTTCGCAGATGTATGCAGGTCTCCTCACGATGTTTTCCTTCACCGAAAAGCGACTGGTAAATATCAAATGATATTTCGTACATAAGTTCCGAAAAACTCATTGGTACGAGCCGGGGTTTGAACCCGCAACCTCCGGATTGCAAGTCGCACGCTCTTACCGCTAGGCCACCAGCGCCCTAGATTGTTTACTTAATTTCTAATGCTAGAAAAAACGAAGTATTGAATTAGCTAGTTATTTTACAATATTTTTATTAACTTGCAATGTACTATCACGCTCCGCGATTCTTACGCCATTTAGGGTCCAGCTAAATTGGTTGTTCAATACTTACGTTATAGAGTTCCCAATTTAGCAAGAACCCTAGATGGCATAACAATCCCGAGTGGTCACTGTACCTATGTACACTGTACAGTCGGCAGCAGAAGTTATTAGCGGGCGAGCTGTCAAAATGATCTTGAGTGACTTTATTGTTAATAATAAGAGCGTGTGAAGGTAATTTTGAACACCTCGCCCGCTTAGCAACTTTTAATTTGCAAAATAGCACTACATTACATACCTATACAGCTCGCGATTAAATCTGGCGCAAATCAGTCACCTGCTTATGTTAATTTTATTCCATTCTCTAAAAGCTATCGAAGCCATCTTCTTTCTTTACCTCCCTTTGTCGTCATTAGTTAGGGGAGCCCGCGTTTGTTAGTTCAAGTTACGAGCTAACAAACGCACACTGTTGCGACAGTTTCTAGTAAATAGATTCCAAAAAATCGTCGATGTCACAACTCTCCTCTGTCACAACTAACCTCGGTCTCCCCTATTTGTGGGTTTTTCTCTGATTTTGCTGTCTGTGTATTGTACCCAGCAAATAAATAAGCAGTTTATTTACTTTGCTGTCTACTCGCCTGCGGCCGGACAGGACAGCCATTGAAAACACTTTTTGCTTGTCAATTTATTTTTCACCGGCCCAACTCGTAAAGTTGCAAATTTTGAGTAGTTGCTTCATGTTGGCTGGTTAAATTGACTTTTAAGTATTTCGAGTGCCAGTGTTTATTTATACGTCATAATTTCATAGAAGTTTGACGTTTAAAATAACACTTGCACTGCGTGGGCTATCAAATCCGCTGCAGACTTTTCTTGGCTTTCATTTGGATCTGATTTGTAATATTTATACAGTTAATATTATTTACCTCGCCTTGGTGTGCTGAAAAATTTTGTGTATCACTCGGTAGCGTAGTTTGTTTAACCAGGCGGCGTAGCACGGTGGCGTTTTTATCCCTTGTCACCATACCTGTCACATTCTAACAAGTATGTATGTGCGAAAGGGACGCGCATAGTGATAGTCGATAAAAATGGAACCGTGCTGCGCCCGCAGGTTTAACTTTGCCCACATGTGAAACAAATAAACTATAGCTAGTTCACAGGAATAGAATGCAAAATTCAAATGGACTAACGAGTGGTTAGCTGCTGGCCACGACAGTTTCACTAGTTTATACCTACCGGTCGCGTCGAATGATGGTCCCTTAAAACTATTTGGGAAACAATAGAGAGCCGCAAAAAACTAGTGCCGACGTCAGTTTTTGGGATGAGTTCCCAAGCGGACTTCAGGCTGCCATAAGCCGTAGCAAATTGGTGCGAGGAAGCTGATGATTATTTTGAAAGTTTTTTATGCATACAAAGGTGCTTTCCCCTACTACATCTACAAGTTTTCATGAATGCTTTGACGACCTGTCTGGCCTACTGGGTAGTGAGTGACCCTGCCTCTGAAGCCGATGATCCTGGGTTCAAATCCCGGCAAGAGCATTTATTTTTGTGATGAACACAAATATTTGTTCCTGGATCATGGGTAATTTCTATGTATTTATCTATATGTATATATCGTCGCCTAGCAGCCGTTGTTGCACAAGTTTTGCTTAGTCTGGGGCCAGGTTGATCTGCGGTGTATGATGTCCCCTGATATTTATTCATGCTTTGTCCCCAGGTGACATTCCTTATGATGCCGCTGGAGATCGCGTGGGCGGGCACCGTGCAGTGGCTGGCCGGCGATCTCATGTGCCGCCTCATGATGTTCACGCGCACCTTCGGCCTCTACCTCTCCAGCTTCGTGCTCATCTGCATCGCCGTTGATAGGTGAGTGATGACGCGTGGGCGGGTCCCGTGCAGTGGCTGGCCGGCGACCTCATGTGCCGCCTCATGATGTTCACGCGCACCTTCGGCCTCTACCTCTCCAGCTTCGTGCTCATCTGCATCGCCGTTGATAGGTGAGTGATGACGCGTGGACGGGCACCGTGCAGTGGCTGGCCGGCGACCTCATGTGCCGCCTCATGATGTTCACGCGCACCTTCGGCCTCTACCTCTCCAGCTTCGTGCTCATCTGCATCGCCGTTGATAGGTGAGTGATGACGCGTGGGCGGGCACCGTGCAGTAGCTGGCCGGCGACCTCATGTGCCGCCTCATGATGTTCACGCGCACCTTCGGCCTCTACCTCTCCAGCTTCGTGCTCATCTGCATCGCTGTTGATAGGTGAGTGATGACGCGTGGGCGGGTCCCGTGCAGTGGCTGGCCGGCGACCTCATGTGCCGCCTCATGATGTTCACGCGCACCTTCGGCCTCTACCTCTCCAGCTTCGTGCTCATCTGCATCGCTGTTGATAGGTGAGTGATGACGCGTGGGCGGGTCCCGTGCAGTGGCTGGCCGGCGACCTCATGTGCCGCCTCATGATGTTCACGCGCACCTTCGGCCTCTACCTCTCCAGCTTCGTGCTCATCTGCATCGCTGTTGATAGGTGAGTGATGACGCGTGGGCGGGTCCCGTGCAGTGGCTGGCCGGCGACCTCATGTGCCGCCTCATGGTGTTCACGCGCACCTTCGGCCTCTACGGCCTGTTGATAGGTGAGTAATGGACTGCATGTGCAGTCTTTATTTTATGTTTATACTACGTCGGTGGTAAGCAGTTACCGTAGTATATGGACGCCTGCAACTGTACACTCCTTTTTTGAAGAAACTCATCATCAACCTGCCTACTATACATGTTATACATAATTGGAGATGCGTATATATTTTTGCAGATCCCGTCAAAGTAAATAACGCAACAAAATGCCAGTTGCGCCCTTTTTTCTACTTCATTATTTATGGAGGTCATTTATTTTTAATGACAGTAGGTATTTTTACTCTTTTCCGCTAATAAATAATGACTGAAGAAATCAGTAGGCACGTGTGAAGAACGGAGTATAATAGCTACCTACGCATGATCAAAATAGGTACATAAAGGAAACACGAGGTAATGGAAAGGAACGCCTTTTACCAATTATTATAATTATACACGCGTTGAAAATAAAATGCTTTTCTCCTTTGAATCGCGTTTGACGCCGGCAAAAACCGTACCTATTTTTCAGCGGCCACGTTTGACATTTACACCTTGATCTCTATTCAAGAGGGAGCTGGGTCAAAATTGTATGTCCACAAAAAATGTGACGGAGTGGACCTTTTTGTATAGGTTGAAATTTAGTTTTTAATTTTTCTCAAGATGATTATAATCTACAGCAACAAAGACATGCAATAGCACTCAACTTTTTTTTTGATAAAAGACATAAATAGAAGCGTGACAGAGTGGTCAGAAACAGAACAACGAAATTAATGACCCGGCTAACGCAAAATATTAGTTTTTATATTTAATTTTACACGTTTTAACCAAGGGAACCTAGACTATACATTTGCAAAGGCAGACTCCAACCAAAACCTTATAATTAAGTTTAAAGTTCATGTACTTATTAACACTAACATTGCCCTTTCAACATAACTTTGCCTACCGCGTCATAGTTCAGTTTCTGAAAAAAGTGTATCTGTAGTTACAAGTGTAGAGTTTAAATTATTTCGTTTATACTGAGCTGTGACGCGGTGAGCAAAGTTATGTTGAAAGGGCAATGTTATAGTGTTTTACGGTATCCCTAGTGTAAATTTTATTCGATAGCATGACTACGCTAGTAGTTGCCATGCGGACCCCAGGTTCCCATGAGCCGTGGCAAAAATATGACAAACAATATATGAAACATAACTAAGTATATTTTCAGAGTAATTGAGTTAAAAGTTAAGAACCCACGCGGTGGCCTAATCTTCTGTCACTATTTCGCGCGGCACGCCATATCTTATGTTTCTTTCTAATTTCCTGACTACCCCACTTAATTATGTTCTAACAATATACAGTGAAACCTGGTTAAGTGGGACCTGGATAAGTGAGAAACCTCTATAGCTGGGACTCATGGTGTGGTTAGCACTGAATTACCTCTGTTACTGAGAAAAAACGAACCTCTATAACTGGGATTCGTTGTTGTGATTTTATAGTCACATTTACCTCTATAATTGAGACAGAGAGTGTATTTTACCTCTTTTACTGAGACTATATTTATAAGATTACATTTTCCTAATTGTTTTTTAGAATTTTATAGGGAATTGACTTCTGTATCTGAGATAACGTCAATCCATGACCTCTCTAACTTAGACTTCATTGGCCAATTTCCGTATTCTTACTAAATCTTAGTCTATCCACAAATTCCACATTTGCCTAATTGTGTCTAAACAACTAACAAACAACAACTTCAAGTATGATTTAGTTAATTTATGTAAGTAGTTAAAACTATCGAAACGAAAGCTGAAATTTTGATAAGTAACACGAAAAAATAAATTTTCATTTATTAAATTTCTAATACGCAATGAAGTCCGTATCAAATTTAATTTAAATTTGAAATATCTATCCTTTGGAGAATCATTCAAAATAAATACAAAGAAATATTTAAACAGACTTAAAAAATATTTAGGGACAAGGATTATTTTACCTTATTTATTTTTAAAGATAATTACTAAATTCCTTATTAACCACCTCTATAACTGAAACATACTCTATTCTCACCTCTATTAATGGAAGCCTCTGCAGTGGCGTAGCTAGAGGATATGGCGCCCGGGGCAGACACCAAATTTGCGCCCCCCCCCCCCCCCCAAACGAAATGAACGTAAGGTGGCCACTGACAAGCCTTCCAACAGTCCAAATAGCGTGGCTGCAATCCAAAATCGGTCCGTGAATGTCAAAAACGTACAATGTTTAATATTAGTTATGTAGTTATAATTGTACTTACACAGTTAACATAATTTATAATTTATGAACCTCCAGGTCTTTTTTATTGTATCTTTTGTTGCAGTACATCTTGTATTGTATTTTTGATATGTTTATATGACTGTTTGGTTTTCTCAATAAATTAAAAAAAAAAAATTAGGATGCCGTCCATTTGGATGAATCCATTGTAACGGCATCCATTTGGAAGGCTCATCAGTGGCCTGCTTAACGAAACGAAAGGGTTATTTTTTGCTTTAATAAGTTTACTTTTAATGTAGACAAATACAGTGTAGGTACCTATGTTTTTTTAGTACATCGGTGGCCAACAAGCTTACGACCCACCTGATGGTAAGCGGTCACCGCATCCTATGGACGTCTACACTCCAGGGGTGTTACATGCGCGTTGCCGACCGTTTTAAAACTTATAAACTTCTTTTTTGGAGATCTTATTCATAGGTACAGCGCGGCTTTGGACTGATTTGAAGGACCCAAGGTGGCATCCAGGTGCTCCTGTCCAAAGGTGACAGCAGTACTCAATATATGGGATCAGTCTACCCCAGAGTAAAGTATGGCGGTGGCCTCCCTTTATTGAGCACACCGAGTTTTTTTTGATACGAGCGCAGCCTACCCAGCAAGGTGGCTACGAAATTATTGGACGTCACTGATGGAGATGTCAACACCGATCGAGGCTCCCAATTAGGGTTTGCACGACGGATGTGAAATGTATGAGAAGATCCGTGGATCCGGATCCAGATCCGGATAATTTCATACATTTCGGATCCGGATTGCAAACCTTACTCCCAATACTCCCTGACATGGGAAGGGTTGTGCCTTGAAAAAAGTGGTTTTCTTAGCGGTAAACGCGTAAATTGGAGTCATGGTAGGATTGAATCGGATTAAATTTTCCTGATCCCACACCGAAACTCTGGATAGAATGCCTCGATACCTGACACAGTTATTTCTACTATTATTTTATGGGGTCACTTCCCCATCGCTATTTCAGTTCAGTCCAGTTCAGTTATCAGTGCAAATACCACGAACAATTATTAGAAGGCAGAAAAGCAAAGCAAAGCTTCACTCCAGAATTTCTTAACAAAAGTTATAAGTCTCGAAAACTACGAAAAATCGGCTAACATCTGGTACATGGGGTATATTCTGATAACTCACGACGAGGATTCTAAAAAAAAATTATGGGCGTCAAGGTTTGGACCAGCCTGTAGGTATACAGGGTGGCTAAAAAATAACTGCATTTTCGTTGCCAGGCAGGTTTTTGGATTATACTGAGCAACTTTTACTATTAGTCCAACCCCTAAGTCGCGAAAAAAAATTTGGCTGTTTCCTACATTTTGGCTGGTCCATTTTCTATGGGAGGGTAAACTTTTTTTTCGCGATTTCGGGGTTAGTCCCGTAGTAAAAGTTGCTCAGTCCCAAAACCCAAAACCTCCCTGGCAACGGGAATTTAGTTATTTTTTAGCCATCCTTGTATAGTACTGTCGTCCGCATATCGATGAATGTCGTCGATAGACAACATGTCACAGATATGCAGCAGCTATTGAAGCAGCCGGCCTAGCCAAGGTTACAATCGCTATCGCTTCGACAACGAAAAGCATTATGTCTCTCTATCACTCTTCCTTATTAGTGTGACAGTGACAGTTGCGTTTCGATCGCTACAGAGCGTAAGCGATTGGCATTAGGGCTCGTGGTCGAATCCGTGTTTCGTTTACACGTTTCGAATACCCGTTTCCGAATAACACGTACACGGTTTTCTGGCCCGTTCCGCACGTGTAATTAAGAAACGTGTAATTAAGATCCGTTTCCACGGATAAACGGGTATTCGAAGAAACGGATCTTATTTACCCGTGGCTCCGGACACGTCCTTGACGAGTAGCGAAGGAACGAACCGGCGTACTTAAGAGCTACAAATCAATAGACAAAATTTTTGCCGCTGCATATGTTACAATTTCTTGTGTAGACGTGTTCACCTTATTACACCGACATAAAGCTTATAATTGGCTGTGGCGGTTCTGATAATGGTTTGGGAACCTACTTGTTTTCGGCGATATCAGACAAAAGGGTATTGGAAAACAACACGTTCTAATGAATAGAACACCACCGGCCGGCATTTATTACCTGAACACTAGTGTGAAAGTGACCCAAATGAACATGAATGATTACCAATTTTGAGATCTATGTTAATGTATTTAACAATATAATCGCAACTTAACCAAGGTAGCATGGGTTTTTAAGGTTCTCGCGTGAAATCCTGCGCTTCGAATGCCGCTTGTGTGTACTTTTTTTTATCGTCGTTGGCAGATTTGCTGTTTTACAAATAACCACAAAGTAATTCATAATTATTCTCTAACTGTTATTTTTAACCGTTAGTATTTGTCTGCACATCTATTCTTCACGAAACCTTATTACTTAAACCATTATATGTATGTAAAATGTGTTTCTTTGATTGAAATATAATTATGTAATGAAATTAGCTTACTAGCAATCATAGTAAAAAAATGAAGGTTTTAAACCAGGGACGAGTAGGTTTAAAATTAAAAATAGTAGACAATCATATAGAATAGGGACACCTACTTTGATTCAATATATTGTATAGTTGGCTAAATATGTTATATCACAACTAGGGCTCGTGGTCGAATCCGTGTTTCGTTTACACGTTTCGAATACCCGTTTCCGAATAACACGTACACGGTTTTCTGGCCCGTTCCGCACGTGTAATTAAGAAACGTGTAATTAAGATCCGTTTCCACGGATAAACGGGTATTCGAAGAAACGGATCTTATTTACCCGTGGCTCCGGACACGTCCTTGACGAGTAGCGAAGGAACGAACCGGCGTACTTAAGAGCTACAAATCAATAGACAAAATTTTTGCCGCTGCATATGTTACAATTTCTTGTGTAGACGTGTTCACCTTATTACACCGACATAAAGCTTATAATTGGCTGTGGCGGTTCTGATAATGGTTTGGGAACCTACTTGTTTTCGGCGATATCAGACAAAAGGGTATTGGAAAACAACACGTTCTAATGAATAGAACACCACCGGCCGGCATTTATTACCTGAACACTAGTGTGAAAGTGACCCAAATGAACATGAATGATTACCAATTTTGAGATCTATGTTAATGTATTTAACAATATAATCGCAACTTAACCAAGGTAGCATGGGTTTTTAAGTTTCTCGCGTGAAATCCTGCGCTTCGAATGCCGCTTGTGTGTACTTTTTTTTATCGTCGTTGGCAGATTTGCTGTTTTACAAATAACCACAAAGTAATTCATAATTATTCTCTAACTGTTATTTTTAACCGTTAGTATTTGTCTGCACATCTATTCTTCACGAAACCTTATTACTTAAACCATTATATGTATGTAAAATGTGTTTCTTTGATTGAAATATAATTATGTAATGAAATTAGCTTACTAGCAATCATAGTAAAAAAATGAAGGTTTTAAACCAGGGACGAGTAGGTTTAAAATTAAAAATAGTAGACAATCATATAGAATAGGGACACCTACTTTGATTCAATATATTGTATAGTTGGCTAAATATGTTATATCACAACAAACAGTTATAAATAATTAAAAAAAAAAAATCGTACGGCAAACGAGTTCATCTGAAGTCAACATTCAATATGAGACCTTGCATACCTAGACCTAGAGCATTGATTGGGTCAAACTGTTTCGGATCCGTTCGGGCCGGTTTTAAGTACCCGTGTAAACGGAGATACTAAACGGAGATACGTATCTGAGAAACGTTTCTTGGATACGTATCCGGATCCCGGCGGTTCCGTGTAAACCGTGTTCTTAGCACCGCCGGTCTTAAGAACACGGGTATTCGTTTCGGCGTGTAACACGGATACCGGGAGCCCTAATCACAACAAACAGTTATAAATAATTAAAAAAAAAAATCGTACGGCAAACGAGTTCATCTGAAGTCAACATTCAATATGAGACCTTGCATACCTAGACCTAGAGCATTGATTGGGTCAAACTGTTTCGGATCCGTTCGGGCCGGTTTTAAGTACCCGTGTAAACGGAGATACTAAACGGAGATACGTATCTGAGAAACGTTTCTTGGATACGTATCCGGATCCCGGCGGTTCCGTGTAAACCGTGTTCTTAGCACCGCCGGTCTTAAGAACACGGGTATTCGTTTCGGCGTGTAACACGGATACCGGGAGCCCTAATTGGCATCTTGGCTACGCGGCCAGGTTCCGTCTACTACGGCTCATATGCGCCTGCCGGACAAAGGGCTAGCGATCCATTTGCATAGGTAGTCTCTTGGAGAGTCCATAAGATGGTAACTTCGACAGGAGACCCCTAACGGAAAAGACGCGCTAACACGGGACACAACTCTGAAGCACTCGGCCCGTTCGCCTTATAAAACGAAAGCATAGCAACTCCCGCCTTGATGGAAGTTTCTTGCATAGAGTATTCGCACTGCGGGATGGTGGGCGGTAGGGCGCTACCGTCGTCTGTCAAGGTCGAGTTCGAGGCAAAAAGAGTAAGAGTAAAAAATCGGCTTTCTCTTTTGCGCTGTGGGCCAGAATACCATCCGCATTTCACACTTCACAGTGGTGGTAAATATGACTGACAAAAGTTTCCCTGCTGCCTTTTAGCAAGGCGGAGAGGTACAGGTCTTTTGCACATTTTGGCGCCCCCCCCTTGGACGGCGCCCGGGGCACGTGCCCCCTCCAACCCCCCCTAGTTACGCCTCTGAGCCTCTGTAAATGAGATAGAAATTTATTTGTACCTGGCTAACTGGGAGCCTGGGTAAGTGGAAAACCTCTTTAAGTGAGACAAATTTGCTCGTCCCTTGAGATTCCACTTATCCAGGTTTCACTGTATAACAAACTTATACACTACTGTAACGCGAACTTTCCCAAATATATCAATAAACTATGGTTAGTTCACATGGAGCCTACTAGATGGCGCTAGTAGTCCTCGATTTCGATGTAAACATTAGCGATATTTTATCTTTCCCGTAGTTTTAAAAATCCAAAACCTTGCGTAACTCGTGTTATGTGTTGCCTAGTTTTTTTATGTAAACATAACGAATGTGCAAACTAAGATTAATGTAAATTTGATAGCTTCCAGTTCCTAGGCAATGTTTAGTTCCTTGAGCCTCACAGGATGGCTCTACTAGTACCCAATGTTTTGTTCTTAAACCCAATGTTCCTGGAGTCTTAAAATTATGATTTCAAGCATTCCATAACACTTGTATTTTTACTAAAACGTAGCAAATGTATAGATTTGGATTAACGTAATCTTGAACATTCATACATGTATAGTTCACCTATCTGCATAAAGATGGCGTTAATAGGCCTAGCATATCTCGTTTCTGAAACCTGTAAAAAATACAGAACATCATGTAACATGTTCCTAAAAATATATCGAATGTATCTAAATAGTTTAACATACATAAAAACAACGCGCATGTTCGTACAATTTAACTGTTTACCAACTTGTCCCTAGATGTCACTGTACAGCGCGCATACTAATCCTACATGGCGGTGTTAAGATTTTTCCTAGAATAAGGACCCGATACACCGAATATTGTTAAAGTTGAGAATTAGTTAGGAGTCGCTAGGCGAACGGACTGTGTACCCCTCTGGGACCCTTCCGGCCCTATTTGACTATATAGTTTAATATCTCCAAGTACACCTTTGCGTTCGACTGCTGTCCTTCAGGACGCTGTTCGGCCTTAGGCAGTTAGTATAGTATAGTTTGTTAGCCTAAGTATAACTGTAATTAATTAGCGCCGACTGGAATACACTTAGAATACCTAGAAATCAAGCCTTTAATTTCGCCTTCATCCCGCACGCCCCACCTCCAAGAAAATTATTCTACATCTGGCGCACAACGTGAGGGCCGTGCCGTGACATCGCAACGAGTTTATGCCTGTCGTAACACGTCGAAGAGCGAAATTCTTGCGGCAAAACGTAGAGATGGCGGTCAGTATGACAGACAGCCAGTTCCAGCAGCTGTTAGGAGCGATTACCAGTGCTGCACGACCTGCTCCGTCTCCGGTGAAACATAGTTCCTTCGCGAAGGCCACTTTCTCCTACGACGGCAAACGGGATCCAGCCTGCGTGCAAACTTTCCTGACGGCGGCTACGTGTTGCAAACGCGTCGGGAATATTAACGACAGCGACGCACTACAGAGTTTACCTCTAATACTGAAAGATGCTGCAGCCGTTTGGTGGAACGGCATAAATGAGTCGGTAACAGACTATAAATACGTCATGAGGATACGTGCAGTCTTACCGAAGAGGGGGAGGGTTCCCCTAAAGACTACCCCTGAACTAGCAGTCACGAGTGGACGTCCGCCCAACGGCCTCAACGCAACGAAGACTTTCCTGTCACCGCGCCGGGTCGTCTGCAGTTCCAGAGGGGGAGACTGTAACGCGAACTTTCCCAAATATATCAATAAACTATGGTTAGTTCACATGGAGCCTACTAGATGGCGCTAGTAGTCCTCGATTTCGATGTAAACATTAGCGATATTTTATCTTTCCCGTAGTTTTAAAAATCCAAAACCTTGCGTAACTCGTGTTATGTGTTGCCTAGTTTTTTTATGTAAACATAACGAATGTGCAAACTAAGATTAATGTAAATTTGATAGCTTCCAGTTCCTAGGCAATGTTTAGTTCCTTGAGCCTCACAGGATGGCTCTACTAGTACCCAATGTTTTGTTCTTAAACCCAATGTTCCTGGAGTCTTAAAATTATGATTTCAAGCATTCCATAACACTTGTATTTTTACTAAAACGTAGCAAATGTATAGATTTGGATTAACGTAATCTTGAACATTCATACATGTATAGTTCACCTATCTGCATAAAGATGGCGTTAATAGGCCTAGCATATCTCGTTTCTGAAACCTGTAAAAAATACAGAACATCATGTAACATGTTCCTAAAAATATATCGAATGTATCTAAATAGTTTAACATACATAAAAACAACGCGCATGTTCGTACAATTTAACTGTTTACCAACTTGTCCCTAGATGTCACTGTGCAGCGCGCATACTAATCCTACATGGCGGTGTTAAGATTTTTCCTAGAATAAGGACCCGATACACCGAATATTGTTAAAGTTGAGAATTAGCTAGGCGATAGATTTGTACGGCCTGTGTACCCCCTGGGACCTTGACGGACTATCTTATCAGAAATTAGGAGTTTTCCCGGTTCCCCTTGCGCACGACAGCTGTACGTCTTGGACGCTGTTCGGCCGTAGGAGATTCGTTAATTTAGGTCAGTTTGTACATATTTGTATAATATTGTTAGCGCCGACTGTTGTAATTAATATACGGCTATCTGCCATCACTCCGTGTTTCTCTTCGTTCCTTGTCTCACGCCCCACCTGTCCAAGGAAACTACTCCACACTACTTAATTTAAACAGTAAATACTTATATTAGAAATAAAATAGGCATTTAGGGTTACAGTAGGTAAATAAAAGTTTCACGGGCAATTTAAGCTAAACACAAGACCACAGAAAGTGTTATTTCTGAACGGGAACCCAAAAAATTTCTGCCAATAACACGATACTTTCTGGACTGGACAGTATTGGACTGTCTGAAATATTTACTCAGGACTTATTTATAGCTACTGCGAATTTAATTAAAATGGAAAATGTACACAACTCTTGTGTACTAAAGTTCTCATGAAATTTATTTATATTTTTCAATTGGATATTTTCAATCGTTCGACTTTATTAAAATACCTATTTAAGTTTAATGACTATTTAGGCTGTGTGTATGTTACTTACTTACTTTTACAGTACATATGGTGCTACTTACCTTACCATATGTGCTGTAAAATGTTGTACAATACACGTGCGAAAAGGTAATTCGCAACCCCTAATTTCCTACTTTTCGCACTGGTATCGTAATGACTATTGTCTACATACGTATCATAAACACTATGATTCGTTCAAAAACCACAAATTACGGCCATGACCATAAAGATAAACTGTTTACAAAGACAAAACATCCTCCAGACTTAGCATAGTCGCGCTATCCCCTCTGCCACGCATACGGTAATTTTACTCCATGTTCGAGTCGAAACTCGAAAGTGTGTTTGTGTGACGTCCGTGTCTTTGAACGGACCAATCACTGCACGGGACTTCGCTCACCTCATCCCACGCACCCCCGCATTTTTGGCATCATTGGTCGCATGAAATAATTGCTCTAAACCCGGTCTAGAGGATTCCTAGTCTATGACTGTTTACAACAAATTTATTATCTGTGAAAATGTTATTATTGTGCAATAATAACGTCAATATCAGTTTAATTAATAAATTGTTGGTACGAGTCAGGATTTGAACCCGCGACCTCCGGATTAATAGTCGGACGTCAGATCTACTCGGTCTCAACCGCTTCTAATATTTGTATGTATGTAAATAAATAAATAAATATAAAATTACTTACCTACAGCCGTTTATGTACCTATTTCTCCCAACTCCCAATACAACCGTAACTGACGTAGTACCGTAAAATCAGGTAATTTTGGTCCACAACTTATAAACATGGTGCAAATTCCAGTTCCAGTAAAATATGTATTAAGCATTTTTAAAATGATGTAAAATACACATATAAAATAGAAAAAGAATTAATATATCTAAGCTCCAAAATAAACGTAACACATACAAATCACAAACATGATGTTAAAATATTTTCAATAAGGAAACTATAAGTCTATATTTAAGAAAAAATCTAGTGTTATATATAACTATAGAATACTGTTTGTTTCTTAAATAAATAAATAAAGGCTCGTAAAGAGATCAACGTTAAAAACTGGACCATAATTGTAGTACCTTATAGGACCATAGTTACCTAAGTTCACGCCAACGCTACGGAGTTCGCGAGAACTCGACAAGTTTACCAGCTTATTAGTTACCGGCAAATTTAATCTAACTTGTCCTCTCTTCTATCGAGTATTAGCAGCTCTGGAAGTTCATGTTTAGTAAAGAGACAAAGGAAATGAATTAGAGATGCACTAGATATGAAATAGTGAAGATATGTGACGTTCCACGGCAAAAGGTACCATTGCCCCGGCTGAATATTGGAGCGGCGTTAATAATAGCGTAAGCGCCAGCTGCGATAAGGTACCTTTTGTCGTGGAACGTCACATATCTTTACTATTTCATATCTAGTGAATCTCTAACTCATTTCCCGAATCGCGCCGAAAGTCGGCAAGTGTCGGGAATCGTCCCGACAAAGCGAAAATTGTCCCGAAAAACAGCTTCACGTTATAAAACAATAATTTCAAATTCCGCACTGTCGTCGAACAAGCGAGTGACTCATGATCCCAAAGAATTTATACTATTTTTATATAAAAACGTCTATGGGCTAGAAGCTGACGTAGTGCCAATAGTGTAAAATATCGTTGTTTTAGTACATTACTTTAATTTAAATGTTTTTTTCCCCACTTAAGTTCTAAAATCCCGAAAAAATTTAATTTTTCCCGATTATAGCGCCTTTCGATCTGGCAACCCTACCTGGAATACTTCTCCAACTAAATATAAATCTCTACATTTGCGATCAAAAGTATATACACGGTGTAACATGAGTAAACCGAATAATTTTAACAGCGTATTCCTGATCATATTTAGAGACAAACATGTCCTATAAACTTTTTTTAAAAACGCCTAGTTTCAGAGATAATATTAATTTAAAAATAAACAAGTTTTTGCTGTTATATAATGTAAAAGGCCTTTTTGATGGTAATGTTGCTGCTATGGGACGTAGTCTAAATATCCTTACTGATAGATGTCAAAAAGTGACGAGTCAAGTAACACTTTGCAAAAAGAAGGTTTTACGAAAAAAAAATGTATGAATCAATTTTAAGTAACAAGTTTACCAATAACATTTATTTTTTAGGTACAAATACAATCAAAAAATTGAAAAAACAAAACAAAAAAAAATTTTTTTTTGGCAAAATTGACCTCAAAACTCATATTAAATTTTTTCCTTCTTTTGACCTCAGAAATGCGTGGTTAAAATTATTCGGTTTCCTCATGTTACACCGTGTATGTTACAGTCTAATGGTTTTACAAGCGACATATTGCATTTTGTTAAGCTGTTATATATCTGGGGTCCATTTCTCGAACGTTATTAGACTAATATTATTAGTCCACGAACCGTAAAGTCGTATGGGTTACCGTGGCAACACACTAATAATATTAGATATACAGGGATCGGAAATTCGGATGCTTTTATACCTAAACTTCGGCCTTAGTACCTACACCGCGTTGTTGTTGAGTAGTATGGAGGCGGACTCAATTTAATTTTGCTAATAAATTTACTGGGATTTCTCGGAATACCGGCAATTAGGATACATATAGGTACACATACGAATTAAAGTATTTAAATAAGTTAAATAACATATTGTAGCTGTTTCTTTTTACAAAATATGTGTATGCGGTAATTTTTTTGTTACACCCTGTTTGTAGTTAAAACTGTTTACCAACGTGTAGGTATGTTAACAAAATCGCTAATAATTGTCATAAACTAAATATTTTGACAGTTATCACTATTTAGTGATGTTTTTTTCTACGACCCCAGAACTTAAATTACTTAAATAATTAAAATAATATTTTAAGAAGCCGACTCCATGCTTGCTAAGCCTTTTCTATGTCCCCACGTGCGCCTTTTAAAAGACCGGGATTAATACGTCCATGAAATAAAAAAAAATAGACTAATACCGTTCGAGAAATAAGATACTTTTGCCCCGATTCGTTCCGATACTTTCGATTCTGAGTGTACTTATTTTAAGCACTCGATATTATGTTCTCGTATTTTCGGTTTAACAGAACAGGCTAACAAGATTCGTACGAATAATACACGTTTAATACACGAGGAACGTAAACCACATCCTAAACTAATTGTATAGGTTTCGCAAAGGTAATTATACTACTATGTAGGTAGGCGTAATTAATTTGCCTTTTGAAGTCAGTTATTTAGTTCATTTATTCCAACCTGATGTACCTTATATATCCTATTCAAAACGTAAATAGGACGAGCCCCTAAATTTGTTGTTTCTAAAATGGTATCAAGTTTGGCGCTATAACAAAATAAATATAACAATCATAAGCAGTGGCGGATTTGCCCTAAGGTCAGGCGTGGCTCACACCGCGATTTCATCGCTTTGCTACAGGTAGCTAAAAGTACATCCGTTCGACCCCAATTTTGGGGTTTGCCATAAGCCGCGCGTGGAGCTGTCGCCACCTAGCGGCCATATCTGTGCTGCTCGTGACAGACGCGTTTTGTTAGAGAGTGAGTCTTCTGTACCTAGTACTATTTTATTCTGTGTTAACGCACAGAAGGCCCGGGCCTAGGGCGGCAAGATATTCAGGGGCGGCAAATTGTGACAAAAAATTCGCTGATGGTATCGAGAAATAACTCAAAATGTAGTCAATATTATGGGTGCCTTGAAAGAGGCGGCTACAGGACCTGGGGCCTAGGGCGGCAAGGACTGCAAATCCGCTACTGATCATAAGTCTAACTTATTTGATACTAAATGTATCAAACCGACCAAATAACACATAAACAATCAACTGGCAACTAGACCTCTGTGAACTTGGCACCCGACCTTGACCAATTTTTTATTTATATTTTTTTTCTTATAGTATTTTGTTTGTAGTTGATTGTAGTTAAAAGGATTTTATTTGTAGTTGCCCCAAAAAAAAGTTATGGGGGTGAGAAAAATCCCAGCACCCCACTTTTGAAATCTTATACTTTTATTGTTGATACTGGCTTAGAATCGTTTGTAGTTGATTGTAGTTCCTTTATTTTCATTTGTAGTAGCCAAAAAACCCCAAAAAATTAAAAAAAACTAAAAAAGCTTTAAGAGCCCGTTGATGTCTTTTCCCGATAAAGAGCTTTTTTATGAAATTAAAGACAAGAGCGCGTTCATGTCAAGCAACGACCAAGCCGTATTGTTTGACCAAGATGTTGGC
Source organism: Cydia fagiglandana (assembly GCF_963556715.1). Classification (NCBI taxonomy): domain Eukaryota; kingdom Metazoa; phylum Arthropoda; class Insecta; order Lepidoptera; family Tortricidae; genus Cydia; species Cydia fagiglandana. The sequence goes on from NC_085947.1 coordinate 5,003,932, forward strand.
TTTATACAGTTAGAGCTTATAAAGTTAGGACTTACAGAGTAAAAGCTTTGGTACCTACTACGGGATAAAAATTGATTTCACTAAAGGAGCGCGTTGATGTCTTTTTCAAGGAATGGACTAAATGAAATAAAAACTTGATCAATCGTTCACTTACTTGATTGTTAATTGCTCAGAATCGTTTGTAGTTATTTGCAGTTATTTTCATTTCCTTCATAGCTGCCAGATAACCCCAAAAGATTTGATTTGATTTCACTACGAGAGCTTTTTCCATGACAATACAATAATATGTGAAAATTTTGTAATATTCGACACTTTAATGATTGATTCTTGTTCATAATCGTTTGTAGTTATTTGTAGTTCTTTTCATTTCTTTCGTAGCTGCCAAATTACCCCAAAAATTTGATTTGATTTCACTACGAGAGCTTTTACCATGAAAATTCACTAATAAGTGAAAATTTTGGAAAATTCGACACTTTTATGATTGATTCTTGTTAAGAATCGTTTGTAGTTATTTGTAGTTCTTTTCTTTTCGTTTGTAGTTGCCAAATTACCCCAAAAAAATTGATTTGATTTCACTACGAGAGCTATTTCCATGACAATACAATAATAAGTGAACATTTTGGAAAATTCGACACTTTTATGCTTGATTCTTGTTAAGAATCCTATGTAGTTATTTGTAGTTCTTTTCTTTTTGTTTGTAGTTGCCAAATTACCCCAAAAAATTTGATTTGATTTCACTACGAGAGCTTTTTCCATGACAATACAATAGAAAGTGGAAATTTTGAAAAATTTAACACTTAAATGATTGATTCTTGTTTAGAATCGCTTGTAGTTATTTGTAGTTCTTTTCCTTTCGTTTGTAGTTGCCAAATTACCCCAAAATAATAAATAATATTTAAGTGCCAAAGCTCTCTCATAAAAAAAAAATAATATAAGAAAATCTTGGAAAATTCGACATATTCATAATTGATTCTGGTACAGAATCGTTTGAATTTGATAGTAGTTATTTACTATTTGTCAATACAAGCCTAATAACGAGAGAAAAAATAACTTCATTACGAGAGCGCGTTGATGTCTTTTACAAGGAATGGACTAAGAGAAAAAAAAACTTGATCTATCATACACTTCCTTGATTGATCCTTGTACAGAATCGTTTGTAGTTATTTGTAGTTCTTTTCATTTCTATCGTAGGTGCCAAATAACCCCGAAAAAATTGATTTGATTTCACTACTAGAGTTTTTTCCATGACAATTAAATAATAATTGAAAATTTTGGAAAATTCGACACTTTTATGATCGATTCTTGTTCAGAATCGTTTGTAGTTATTTGTAGTTCTTTTCTTTTAGTTTGTAGTTGCCAAATTACCCTAAAAAAATTGATTTTAATTTCACTACGAAAGCTTTTTCCATGACAATACAATAATAAGTGAAAATTTTGGGAAATTTGACACTTTTATGATCGATGCTCGTTCAGAATCGTTTGTAGTTATTTGTAGTTCTTTTCATTTCTTTCGTAGGTGCCAAATAACCGCGAAAAATTTGATTTGATTTCACTACTAGATGTTTTTCCATGACAATTCAATAATAAGTGAAAATTTTGGAAAATTTGACACTTTTATGATCGATTCTTGTTCAGAAACGTTTGTAGTTATTTGTAGTTCTTTTCTTTTCGTTTGTAGTTGCCAAATTACCCCAAAAAAATTGATTTGATTTCACTACGAGAGCTGTTTCCATGACAATACAATAATAAGTGAACATTTTGGAAAATTCGACACTTTTATGCTTGATTCTTGTTAAGAATCCTATGTAGTTATTTGTAGTTCTTTTCTTTTTGTTTGTAGTTGCCAAATTACCCCAAAAAATTTGATTTGATTTCACTACTACAGCTCTTTCCATGACAATACAATAATAAGTGGAAATTTTGAAAAATTCATCACTTACATGATTGATTCTTGTTCAGAATCGTTTGTAGTTATTTGTAGTTCTTTTCTTTTCGTTTGTAGTTGCCAAATTACCCCAAAATAATAAATGATATTTAAGTGCCAAAGCTCTCTCATAAAAAAATAATAATATGTGAATATCTTGGAAAATTCGACATATTCATAATTGATTCTGGTACAGAATCGTTTGTATTTGATTGTAGTTCTTTACTATATGTCAATACAAGCCTAATAACGAGAGAAAAAATAACTTCATTACGAGAGCGCGTTGATGTCTTTTAAAAGGAATGGACTAAGCGAAAAAAAAAACTTGATCTATCATACACTTCCTTGATCGATTCTTGTTCAGAATCGTTTGTAGTTATTTGTAGTTCTTTTCATTATATTCGTAAGTGCCAAATAACCGCGAAAAATTTGATTTGATTTCACTACTAGAGGTTTTTCCATGACAATTAAATAATAAGTGAAAATTTTGGAAAATTCGACACTTTTATGATCGATTCTTGTTCAGAATCGTTTGTAGTTATTTGTAGTTCTTTTCATTTCTTTCGTAGGTGCCAAATAACCGCGAAAAATTTGATTTGATTTCACTACTAGAGGTTTTTCCATGACAATTCAATAATAAGTGAGTATTTTAAAAAAATCGACACTTTTATGATCGATTCTTGTTCAGAATCGTTTGTAGTTATTTGTAGTTCTTTTTTTTTCGTTTGTAGTTGCCAAATTACCCTAAAAAAATTGATTTTAATTTCACTACGGAAGCTTTTTTCATGACAATTCAATTATAAGTGAAAATTTTGGAAAATTCGACACTTTTATGATCGATTCTTGTTCAGAATCGTTTGTAGTTATTTGTAGTTCTTTTCATTTCTTTCGTAGGTGCCAAATAACCGCGAAAAATTTGATTTGATTTCACTACTAGAGGTTTTTCCATGACAATTCAATAATAAGTGAAAATTTTGGAAAATTCGACACTTTTATGATCGATTCTTGTTCAGAATCGTTTGTAGTTATTTGTAGTTCTTTTCTTTTCGTTTGTAGTTGCCAAATTAACCCAAAAATATTGATTTAATTTCACTACGGGAGCTTTTTTCATGACAATTCAATTATAAGTGAAAATTTTGGAAAATTCGACACTTTTATGATTGATTCTTGTTCAGAATCGTTTGTAGATATTTGTAGTTTTTTTCATTTCTTTCGTAGGTGCCATATAACCGCGAAAAATTTGATTTGATTTCAGTACTAAAGTTTTTTCCATGACAATTCAATATTAAGTGAAAATTTTGGAAAATTCGACACTTTTATGATCGATTCTTGTTCAGAATCGTTTGTAGTTATTTTTAGTTCTTTTCTTTTCGTTTGTAGTTGCCAAATTACCCTAAAAAAATTGATTTTAATTTCACTACGAAAGCTTTTTCCATGACAATACAATAATAAGTGAAAATTTTGGAGAATTCGACACTTTTATGCTTGACTCTTGTTCAGAATCGTTTGTAGTTATTTGTAGTTCTTTTCTTTTTGTTTGTAGTTGCCAAATTACCCCAAAAAATTAGATTTGATTTCACTACTAGAGGTTTTTCCATGACAATTAAATAATAAGTGAAAATTTTGGAAAATTCGACACTTTTTTGATCGATTCTTGTTCAGAATCGTTTGTACTTATTTGTAGTTCTTTTCATTTCATTCGTAAGTGCCATATAACCGCGAAAAATTTGATTTGATTTCACTACTACAGCTTTTTCCATGACAATACAATAATAAGTGGAAATTTTGAAAAATTCATCACTTAAATGATTGATTCTTGTTCGAAATCGTTTGTAGTTATTTGTAGTTCTTTTCTTTTCGTTTGTAGTTGCCAAATTACCCCAAAATAATAAATGATATTTAAGTGCCAAAGCTCTCTCATAAAAAATAATAACATGTGAAAATCTTGAAAAATTCGACATATTCATATTTGATTCTGGTACAGAATCGTTTGAATTTGATAGTAGTTCTATACTATTTGTCAATACAAGCCTAATAACCAGAGAAAAAATAACTTCATTACGAGAGCGCGTTGATGTCTTTTACAAGGAATGGACTAAGAGAAAAAAAAACTTGATCTATTATACACTTTTATGCTTGATTCTTGTTCAGAATCGTTTGTAGTTATTTGTAGTTCTTTTCATTTCTTTCGTAGGTGCCAAATAACCGCGAAAAATTTGATTTGATTTCACTTCTAGAGGTTTTTCCATGACAATTCAATAATAAGTGAGTATTTTGGAAAATTCGACACTTTTATGATCGATTCTTGTTCAGAATCTTTTGTAGTTATTTGTAGTTCTTTTCTTTTCGTTTGTAGTTGCTAAATTACCCCAAAAATATTGATTTTAATTTCACTACGAGAGCTTTTTCCATGACAATACAATAATAAGTGAAAATTTTGGAAAATTCGACACTTTTATGCTTGATTCTTGTTCAGAATCGTTTGTAGTTATTTGTAGTTCTTTTCATTTCTTTCGTAGGTGCCAAATAACCGCGAAAAATTTGATTTGATTTCACTACTAGAGGTTTTTCCATGACAATTCAATAATAAGTGAGTATTTTAAAAAAATCGACACTTTTATGATCGATTCTTGTTCAGAATCGTTTGTAGTTATTTGTAGTTCTTTTTTTTTCGTTTGTAGTTGCCAAATTACCCTAAAAAAATTGATTTTAATTTCACTACGGAAGCTTTTTTCATGACAATTCAATTATAAGTGAAAATTTTGGAAAATTCGACACTTTTATGATCGATTCTAGTTCAGAATCGTTTGTAGTTATTTGTAGTTCTTTTCATTTCTTTCGTAGGTGCCAAATAACCGCGAAAAATTTGATTTGATTTCACTACTAGAGGTTTTACCATGACAATTCAATAATAAGTGAAAATTTTGGAAAATTCGACACTTTTATGATCGATTCTTGTTCAGAATCGTTTGTAGTTATTTGTAGTTCTTTTCTTTTCGTTTGTAGTTGCTAAATTAACCCAAAAATATTGATTTTAATTTCACTACGGGAGCTTTTTTCATGACAAATCAATTATAAGTGAAAATTTTGGAAAATTCGACACTTTTATGATTGATTCTTGTTCAGAATCGTTTGTAGTTATTTGTAGTTCTTTTCATTTCTTTCGTAGGTGCCATATAACCGCGAAAAATTTGATTTGATTTCACTACTAAAGTTTTTTCCATGACAATTCAATATTAAGTGTAAATTTTGGAAAATTCGACACTTTTATGATCGATTCTTGTTCAGAATCTTTTGTAGTTATTTGTAGTTCTTTTCTTTTCGTTTGTAGTTGCTAAATTACCCCAAAAATATTGATTTTAATTTCACTACGAGAGCTTTTTCCATGACAATACAATAATAAGTGAAAATTTTGGAAAATTCGACACTTTTATGCTTGATTCTTGTTCAGAATCGTTTGTAGTTATTTGTAGTTCTTTTCATTTCTTTCGTAGGTGCCAAATAACCGCGAAAAATTTGATTTGATTTCACTACTAGAGGTTTTTCCATGACAATTCAATAATAAGTGAGTATTTTAAAAAAATCGACACTTTTATGATCGATTCTTGTTCAGAATCGTTTGTAGTTATTTGTAGTTCTTTTTTTTTCGTTTGTAGTTGCCAAATTACCCTAAAAAAATTGATTTTAATTTCACTACGGAAGCTTTTTTCATGACAATTCAATTATAAGTGAAAATTTTGGAAAATTTGACACTTTTATGATCGATTCTTGTTCAGAATCGTTTGTAGTTATTTGTAGTTCTTTTCATTTCTTTCGTAGGTGCCAAATAACCGCGAAAAATTTGATTTGATTTCACTACTAGAGGTTTTTCCATGACAATTCAATAATAAGTGAAAATTTTGGAAAATTCGACACTTTTATGATCGATTCTTGTTCAGAATCTTTTGTAGTTATTTGTAGTTCTTTTCTTTTCGTTTGTAGTTGCTAAATTACCCCAAAAATATTGATTTTAATTTCACTACGAGAGCTTTTTCCATGACAATACAATAATAAGTGAAAATTTTGGAAAATTCGACACTTTTATGATTGATTCTTGTTCAGAATCGTTTGTAGTTATTTGTAGTTCTTTTCATTTCTTTCGTAGGTGCCATATAACCGCGAAAAATTTGATTTGATTTCACTACTAAAGTTTTTTCCATGACAATTCAATATTAAGTGAATATTTTGGAAAATTCGACACTTTTATGATCGATTCTTGTTCAGAATCTTTTGTAGTTATTTGTAGTTCTTTTCTTTTCGTTTGTAGTTGCTAAATTACCCCAAAAATATTGATTTTAATTTCACTACGAGAGCTTTTTCCATGACAATACAATAATAAGTGAAAATTTTGGAAAATTCGACACTTTTATGATTGATTCTTGTTCAGAATCGTTTGTAGTTATTTGTAGTTCTTTTCATTTCATTCGTAGGTGCCATATAACCGCGAAAAATTTGATTTGATTTCACTACTAAAGTTTTTTCCATGACAATTCAATATTAAGTGAAAATTTTGGAAAATTCGACACTTTTATGATCGATTCTTGTTCAGAATCTTTTGTAGTTATTTGTAGTTCTTTTCTTTTCGTTTGTAGTTGCTAAATTACCCCAAAAATATTGATTTTAATTTCACTACGAGAGCTTTTTCCATGACAATACAATAATAAGTGAAAATTTTGGAAAATTCGACACTTTTATGATTGATTCTTGTTCAGAATCGTTTGTAGTTATTTGTAGTTCTTTTCATTCCTTTCGTAGGTGCCATATAACCGCGAAAAATTTGATTTGATTTCACTACTAAAGTTTTTTCCATGACAATTCAATATTAAGTGAATATTTTGGAAAATTCGACACTTTTATGATCGATTCTTGTTCAGAATCTTTTGTAGTTATTTGTAGTTCTTTTCTTTTCGTTTGTAGTTGCTAAATTACCCCAAAAATATTGATTTTAATTTCACTACGAGAGCTTTTTCCATGACAATACAATAATAAGTGAAAATTTTGGAAAATTCGACACTTTTATGATTGATTCTTGTTCAGAATCGTTTGTAGTTATTTGTAGTTCTTTTCATTTCATTCGTAGGTGCCATATAACCGCGAAAAATTTGATTTGATTTCACTACTAAAGTTTTTTCCATGACAATTCAATATTAAGTGAAAATTTTGGAAAATTCGACACTTTTATGATCGATTCTTGTTCAGAATCTTTTGTAGTTATTTGTAGTTCTTTTCTTTTCGTTTGTAGTTGCTAAATTACCCCAAAAATATTGATTCTAATTTCACTACGAGAGCTTTTTCCTTGACAATACAATAATAAGTGAAAATTTTGGAAAATTCGACACTTTTATGCTTGATTCTTGTTCAGAATCGTTTGTAGTTATTTGTATTTCTTTTCATTTCTTTCGTAGGTGCTAAATAACCGCGAAAAATTTGATCTGATTTCACTACTAGAGGTTTTTCCATGACAATTCAATAATAAGTGAAAATTTTAGAAAATTCGACACTTTTATGATCGATTCTTGTTCAGAATCGTTTGTATTTATTTGTAGTTCTTTTCTTTTCGTTTGTAGTTGCCAAATTTTTCCAAAAATATTGATTTTAATTTCACTACGGGAGCTTTTTTCATGACAATTCAATTATAAGTGAAAATTTTGGAAAATTCGACACTTTTATGATTGATTCTTGTTCAGAATCGTTTGTATTTATTTGTAGTTCTTTTCATTTCTTTTGTAGGTGCCATATAACCGCGAAAAATTTGATTTGATTTCACTACTAAAGTTTTTTCCATGACAATTCAATAATAATTGAAAATTTTGGAAAATTCGACACTTTTATGATCGATTCTTGTTCAGAATCGTTTGTAGTTATTTGTAGTTCTTTTCATTTCATTCGTAGGTGCCATATAACCGTGAAAAATTTGATTTGATTTCACTACTAAAGTTTTTTCCATGACAATTCAATATTAAGTGAAAATTTTGGAAAATTCGACACTTTTATGATCGATTCTTGTTCAGAATCTTTTGTAGTTATTTGTAGTTCTTTTCTTTTCGTTTGTAGTTGCTAAATTACCCCAAAAATATTGATTCTAATTTCACTACGAGAGCTTTTTCCATGACAATACAATAATAAGTGAAAACTTTGGGAAATTTGACACTTTTGTGATTGATTCTTGTTCAGAAACGTTTGTAGTTATTTGTAGTTCTTTTCATTTATTTCGTAGGTGCCAAATAACCGCGAAAAATTTGATTTGATTTCACTACTAGATGTTTTTCCATGACAATTCAATAATAAGTGAGTATTTTAGAAAATTCGACACTTTTATGATCGATTCTTGTTCAGAATCGTTTGTAGTTATTTGTAGTTCTTTTCTTTTCGTTTGTAGTTGCCAAATTACCCCAAAAAAATTGATTTTAATTTCACTACGGGAGCTCTTTTCATGACAATTCAATTATAAGAGAAAATTTTGGAAAATTCGGCACTTTTATGATCGATTCGATAAGTACACTAAATAAACGTAAAAATGGAACGCCAATAAATAATCATAAATTAATGTGATCGTGATATTCGTTATTCGTTATCAATGGGTGTATGTATGTGTACTATGAAGGTTCTCTGGAAGATATCGCTTTTTAGCGATAAGACCGGCTGTTGTTACCTAAATAGTTATAATTCTCTTTGTAATTTAACATGGAATCGCTAATAACACTCACAAATCGTTTAAACCGTTTCTTCAAAAGAGACGGCAGACTGTCGAGGTTAAAATTAAGGGCAAAAACGTTATAGTCCAAGGCTCCGTGCTTTGAAATACCCTTTTTTTTAATATTCTTCAACGATCTCCCTTCCTCTGTTGATGATGGCAAGATGGTGTTGTTCTCTGATGACACCACCTCGGTAGTGAAGACGTACATACGCTACGTACTCGCAGCTCGAGGAAAAAATAGTAAATACGTGCGGCCAACTTCATGAGTCGAACGGCCTCATCCTCAACGTCACAAAATCCAATATAAGTAATGCTTTTTTCAGGCATGAATATTCCACAAATACAGATTCCACTTCCAAGCTGTGATTCATGCAGATTCCTTGCATTTACCGGTGACGCAAAACTAAAATAGAAAGAACACATTAACAACTTGTGCGAAAGGCTAAGTACTCGTGGTGCTATATACGCGATGCGCAAACTAAAGTTAATTATTTCAAAACATGTGCTGTTTCAAATATACTGCTTCTATTTTCAATCTCTCATGGCGTACGGTATTATTTTATGCGGAAATTGTACAGAATCAGATACTGTGTTCAAATTAAAAAAAAAAGCCTTACGTGTATCAGCAGGTGTACATCCCAGACACTTATGTCGACAGCTCTCCAAGCAATATAACATAATGACGCATTACTCTCTCTATGTCTATGAAATCATTATGTTCACACGCCGTAACATTCATTTATTTAAACGCATAAACATGCCAGGCAGGATAACCCGCCATGCAGACCGGCCGATTACAGTCAGTGCCGCGGCGCGGCGCCTCGCGCTGCTAGACAAAAACCCACGCGTAAGTACTCGTAATTGGCCTGGCGTTTTATGAACGTCTACCCGCCACTTTAAAAAAAACGAATCATCGGATGATGTATTGAGCCGACGATTGAAGGAACTTTTATTGAACAAAACGCTCAATTCTGTCAAAGAATATACCTAATAATGATACCTAAGGAATAAAATATGGATTATTTATTTTTGTATTTTATTAATTAGTAGATTTTGTTATAGGTACATACCATAGGTTTCTCCTATTATAGGGATGATGACACATATTGAATTTTATAACAAAATCTAGTAAAATAGATAGCAAAGAAGCAATTCATCAAATCACAATAAGTTGGATACAGAATTTAAGTTTTTTTTTTCAACTTCCAAAAAGAAAGTTAGTTAGGATACCATTCGATTCCTTACATTTTATCCAAAAAATCATAATAGCTTCAAACGATTCTGAACAAGAATCAATAATTAAAGTGTCGAATTTTTATAAAATTTTCAAATCTTATTGTATTGTCATGGGAAAAGCTCTCGTAGTGAAATCAAATAAATTTTTTGAGGTTATTTGGCAACTACGAAAGACATAAAAAGAGCTACAAACGATTCTTCACAAGAATCAATGATTGAAGTGTCGAATTTTCCAAAGTTTTCACTTATTATTGTATTGTCATGGAAAAAGCTCTCGTAGTGAAATCAAATCAATTTTTTTGGGTAATTTGACAACTACAAACGAAAAAAAAGAACTACAAATAACTACAAACGATTCTGAACAAGAATCAATCATAAAAGTGTCGAATTTTCCAAAATTTTCACTTATTAGTGAATTGTCATGGAAAAAGCACTCATAGTGAAATCAAATCAAATTTTTGGGGTAATTTGGCAGCTACGAAAGAAATGAAAAGAACTACAAATAACTACAAACGATTCTGAACAACAATCAATCATTAAAGTGTCGAATTTTCCAAAATTTTCACTTATAATTGAATTGTCATGGAAAAACCTCTAGTAGTGAAATCAAATTAAATTTTTTGGGGTAATTTGGCAACTACAAACGAAAAAAAAAAGAACTACAAATAACTACAAACGATTCTGAACAAGAATCAATCATAAAAGTGTCGAATTTTCCAAAATATTCACTTATAATTGACTTGTCATGAAAAAAGCTCCCGTAGTGAAATTAAAATCAATATTTTTGGGTTAATTTGGCAACTACAAACGAAAAGAAAAGAACTACAAATAACTACAAACGATTCTGAACAAGAATCGATCATAAAAGTGTCGAATTTTCCAAAATTTTCACTTATTATTGAATTGTCATGGAAAAACCTCTAGTAGTGAAATCAAATCAAATTTTTCGCGGTTATTTGGCACCTACGAAAGAAATGAAAATAACTACAAATAACTACAAACGATTCTGAACAAGCATCAAGCATAAAAGTGTATAATAGATCAAGTTTTTTTTTCTCTTAGTCCATTCCTTGTAAAAGACATCAACGCGCTCTCGTAAAGAAGTTATTTTTTCTCTGGTTATTAGGCTTGTATTGACAAATAGTATAGAACTACTATCAAATTCAAACGATTCTGTACCAGAATCAATTATGAATATGTCGAATTTTCCAAGATTTTCACATGTTATAATTTTTTTATGGGAGAGCTTTGGCTCTTAAATATCATTTATTATTTTGGGGTAATTTGGCAACTACAAACGAAAAGAAAAGAACTACAAATAATTACAAACGATTCTGAACAAGAATCAATAATAAAAGTGTCAAATTTCCCAAAATTTTCACTTATTATTGTATTGTCATGGAAAAGCTCTCGTAGTGAAATCAAATCAATTTTTTTGGGGTAATTTGGCAACTACAAACGAAAAGAAAAGAACTACAAATAACTACAAACGATTCTGAACAAGAATCGATCAAAAAAGTGTCGAATTTTCCAAAATTTTCACTTATTATTCAATTGTCATGGAAAAACCTCTAGTAGTGAAATCAAATCTAATTTTTTGGGGTAATTTGGCAACTACAAAAAAAAAGAAAAGAACTACAAATAACTACAAACGATTCTGAACAAGAGTCAAGCATAAAAGTGTCGAATTTTACAAAATTTTCACTTATTATTGTATTGTCATGGAAAAAGCTTTCGTAGTGAAATTAAAATCAATTTTTTTAGGCTAATTTGGCAACTACAAACGAAAAGAAAAGAACTACAAATAACTACAAACGATTCTGAACAAGAATCGATCATAAAAGTGTCGAATTTTCCAAAATTTTCACTTATTATTGAATTGTCATGGAAAAAACTCTAGTAGTGAAATCAAATCAATTTTTTCGGGGTTATTTGGCACCTACGAAAGAAATGAAAAGAACTACAAATAACTACAAACGATTCTGTACAAGGATCAATCAAGGAAATGTATGATAGATCAAGTTTTTTTTTTCTTTTAGTCCATTCCTTGTAAAAGACATCAACGCGCTCTCGTAATGAAGTTATTTTTTCTCTCGTTATTAGGCTTGTATTGACAAATAGTAAATAACTACTATCAAATTCAAACGATTCTGTACCAGAATCAATTATGAATATGTCGAATTTTCCAAGATTTTCACATATTATTATTTTTTTATGAGAGAGCTATGGCACTTAAATATTATTTATTATTTTGGGGTAATTTGGCAACTACAAACGAAAGGAAAAGAACTACAAATAACTACAAGCGATTCTAAACAAGAATCAATCATTTAAGTGTTAAATTTTTCAAAATTTCCACTTTCTATTGTATTGTCATGGAAAAAGCTCTCGTAGTGAAATCAAATCAAATTTTTCGCGGTTATATGGCACCTACGAAAGAAATGAAAAGAACTACAAATAACTACAAACGATTCTGAACAAGAATCAATCATAAAAGTGTCGAATTTTCCAAAATGTTCACTTATAATTGAATTGTCATGAAAAAAGCTCCCGTAGTGAAATTAAAATCAATATTATTGGGTTAATTTGGCAACTACAAACGAAAAGAAAAGAACTACAAATAACTACAAACGATTCTGAACAAGAATCGATCATAAAAGTGTCGAATTTTCTAAAATTTTCACTTATTATTGAATTGTCATGGAAAAACATCTAGTAGTGAAATCAAATCAAATTTTTCGCGGTTATTTGGCACCTACGAAAGAAATGAAAAGAACTACAAATAACTACAAACGATTCTGAACAAGAATCGATCATAAAAGTGTCGAATTTTCCAAAATTTTCACTTATTATTTAATTGTCATGGAAAAACCTCTAGTAGTGAAATCAAATCAAATTTTTTGGGGTAATTTGGCAACTACAAACAAAAAGAAAAGAACTACAAATAACTACAAACGATTCTGAACAAGAGTCAAGCATAAAAGTGTCGAATTTTACAAAATTTTCACTTATTATTGTATTGTCATGGAAAAAGCTTTCGTAGTGAAATTAAAATCAATTTTTTTAGGGTAATTTGGCAACTACAAACGAAAAGAAAAGAACTACAAATAACTACAAACGATTTTGAACAAGAATCGATCATAAAAGTGTCGAATTTTCCAAAATTTTCACTTATTATTGAATTGTCATGGAAAAAACTCTAGTAGTGAAATCAAATCAAATTTTTCGGGGTTATTTGGCACCTACGAAAGAAATGAAAAGAACTACAAATAACTACAAACGATTCTGTACAAGGATCAATCAAGGAAGTGTATGATAGATCAAGTTTTTTTTTTCTCTTAGTCCATTCCTTGTAAAAGACATCAACGCGCTCTCGTAATGAAGTTATTTTTTCTCTCGTTATTAGGCTTGTATTGACAAATAGTAAAGAACTACTATCAAATTCAAACGATTCTGTACCAGAATCAATTATGAATATGTCGAATTTCCCAAGATTTTCACATATTATTATTTTTTTATGAGAGAGCTTTGGCACTTAAATATCATTTATTATTTTGGGGTAATTAGGCAACTACAAACGAAAGGAAAAGAACTACAAATAACTACAAACGATTCTGAACAAGAATCAATCATTTAAGTGATGAACTTTTCAAAATTTCCACTTATTATTGTATTGTCATGGAAAAAGCTCTAGTAGTGAAATCAAATCAAATTTTTCGCGGTTATATGGCACTTACGAATGAAATGAAAAGAACTACAAATAACTACAAACGATTCTGAACAAGAATCGATCAAAAAAAGTGTCGAATTTTCCAAAATTTTCACTTATTATTCAATTGTCATGGAAAAACCTCTAGTAGTGAAATCAAATCTAATTTTTTGGGGTAATTTGGCAACTACAAACAAAAAGAAAAGAACTACAAATAACTACAAACGATTCTGAACAAGAGTCAAGCATAAAAGTGTCGAATTCATCAAAATTTTCACTTATTATTGTATTGTCATGGAAAAAGCTTTCGTAGTGAAATTAAAATCAATTTTTTTAGGGTAATTTGGCAACTACAAACAAAAAGAAAAGAACTACAAATAACTACAAACGATTCTGAACAAGAATCGATCATAAAAGTGTCGAATTTTCTAAAATTTTCACTTATTATTGAATTGTCATGGAAAAACATCTAGTAGTGAAATCAAATCAAATTTTTCGCGGTTATTTGGCACCTACGAAAGAAATGAAAAGAACTACAAATAACTACAAACGATTCTGAACAAGAATCGATCATAAAAGTGTCGAATTTTCCAAAATTTTCACTTATTATTTAATTGTCATGGAAAAACCTCTAGTAGTGAAATCAAATCAAATTTTTTGGGGTAATTTGGCAACTACAAACAAAAAGAAAAGAACTACAAATAACTACAAACGATTCTGAACAAGAGTCAAGCATAAAAGTGTCGAATTTTACAAAATTTTCACTTATTATTGTATTGTCATGGAGAAAGCTTTCGTAGTGAAATTAAAATCAATTTTTTTAGGGTAATTTGGCAACAACAAACGAAAAGAAAAGAACTACAAATAACTACAAACGATTTTGAACAAGAATCGATCATAAAAGTGTCGAATTTTCCAAAATTTTCACTTATTATTGAATTGTCATGGAAAAAACTCTAGTAGTGAAATCAAATCAAATTTTTCGGGGTTATTTGGCACCTACGAAAGAAATGAAAAGAACTACAAATAACTACAAACGATTCTGTACAAGGATCAATCAAGGAAGTGTATGATAGATCAAGTTTTTTTTTTCTCTTAGTCCATTCCTTGTAAAAGACATCAACGCGCTCTCGTAATGAAGTTATTTTTTCTCTCGTTATTAGGCTTGTATTGACAAATAGTAAAGAACTACTATCAAATTCAAACGATTCTGTACCAGAATCAATTATGAATATGTCGAATTTCCCAAGATTTTCACATATTATTATTTTTTTATGAGAGAGCTTTGGCACTTAAATATCATTTATTATTTTGGGGTAATTAGGCAACTACAAACGAAAGGAAAAGAACTACAAATAACTAGAAACGATTCTGAACAAGAATCAATCATTTAAGTGATGAACTTTTCAAAATTTCCACTTATTATTGTATTGTCATGGAAAAAGCTCTAGTAGTGAAATCAAATCAAATTTTTCGCGGTTATATGGCACTTACGAATGAAATGAAAAGAACTACAAATAACTACAAACGATTCTGAACAAGAATCGATCAAAAAAGTGTCGAATTTTCCAAAATTTTCACTTATTATTCAATTGTCATGGAAAAACCTCTAGTAGTGAAATCAAATCTAATTTTTTGGGGTAATTTGGCAACTACAAACAAAAAGAAAAGAACTACAAATAACTACAAACGATTCTGAACAAGAGTCAAGCATAAAAGTGTCGAATTTTACAAAATTTTCACTTATTATTGTATTGTCATGGAAAAAGCTTTCGTAGTGAAATTAAAATCAATTTTTTTAGGCTAATTTGGCAACTACAAACGAAAAGAAAAGAACTACAAATAACTACAAACGATTTTGAACAAGAATCGATCATAAAAGTGTCGAATTTTCCAAAATTTTCACTTATTATTGAATTGTCATGGAAAAAACTCTAGTAGTGAAATCAAATCAAATTTTTCGGGGTTATTTGGCACCTACGAAAGAAATGAAAAGAACTACAAATAACTACAAACGATTCTGTACAAGGATCAATCAAGGAAGTGTATGATAGATCAAGTTTTTTTTTTCTCTTAGTCCATTCCTTGTAAAAGACATCAACGCGCTCTCGTAATGAAGTTATTTTTTCTCTCGTTATTAGGCTTGTATTGACAAATAGTAAAGAACTACTATCAAATTCAAACGATTCTGTACCAGAATCAATTATGAATATGTCGAATTTCCCAAGATTTTCACATATTATTATTTTTTTATGAGAGAGCTTTGGCACTTAAATATCATTTATTATTTTGGGGTAATTAGGCAACTACAAACGAAAGGAAAAGAACTACAAATAACTACAAACGATTCTGAACAAGAATCAATCATTTAAGTGATGAACTTTTCAAAATTTCCACTTATTATTGTATTGTCATGGAAAAAGCTCTAGTAGTGAAATCAAATCAAATTTTTCGCGGTTATATGGCACTTACGAATGAAATGAAAAGAACTACAAATAACTACAAACGATTCTGAACAAGAATCGATCAAAAAAGTGTCGAATTTTCCAAAATTTTCACTTATTATTCAATTGTCATGGAAAAACCTCTAGTAGTGAAATCAAATCTAATTTTTTGGGGTAATTTGGCAACTACAAACAAAAAGAAAAGAACTACAAATAACTACAAACGATTCTGAACAAGAGTCAAGCATAAAAGTGTCGAATTCATCAAAATTTTCACTTATTATTGTATTGTCATGGAAAAAGCTTTCGTAGTGAAATTAAAATCAATTTTTTTGGGGTAATTTGGCAACTACAAACGAAAAGAAAATAACTACAAATAACTACAAACGTTTCTGAACAAGAATCGATCATAAAAGTGTCAAATTTTCCAAAATTTTCACTTATTATTGAATTGTCATGGAAAAACATCTAGTAGTGAAATCAAATCAAATTTTTCGCGGTTATTTGGCACCTACGAAAGAAATGAAAAGAACTACAAATAACTACAAACGATTCTGAACGAGCATCGATCATAAAAGTGTCAAATTTCCCAAAATTTTCACTTATTATTGTATTGTCATGGAAAAAGCTTTCGTAGTGAAATTAAAATCAATTTTTTTAGGGTAATTTGGCAACTACAAACTAAAAGAAAAGAACTACAAATAACTACAAACGATTCTGAACAAGAATCGATCATAAAAGTGTCGAATTTTCCAAAATTTTCAATTATTATTTAATTGTCATGGAAAAAACTCTAGTAGTGAAATCAAATCAATTTTTTCGGGGTTATTTGGCACCTACGATAGAAATGAAAAGAACTACAAATAACTACAAACGATTCTGTACAAGGATCAATCAAGGAAGTGTATGATAGATCAAGTTTTTTTTTCTCTTAGTCCATTCCTTGTAAAAGACATCAACGCGCTCTCGTAATGAAGTTATTTTTTCTCTCGTTATTAGGCTTGTATTGACAAATAGTAAATAACTACTATCAAATTCAAACGATTCTGTACCAGAATCAATTATGAATATGTCGAATTTTCCAAGATTTTCTTATATTATTATTTTTTTATGAGAGAGCTTTGGCACTTAAATATTATTTATTATTTTGGGGTAATTTGGCAACTACAAACGAAAGGAAAAGAACTACAAATAACTACAAGCGATTCTAAACAAGAATCAATCATTTAAGTGTTAAATTTTTCAAAATTTCCACTTTCTATTGTATTGTCATGGAAAAAGCTCTCGTAGTGAAATCAAATCAAATTTTTTGGGGTAATTTGGCAACTACAAACAAAAAGAAAAGAACTACAAATAACTACATAGGATTCTTAACAAGAATCAAGCATAAAAGTGTCGAATTTTCCAAAATGTTCACTTATTATTGTATTGTCATGGAAATAGCTCTCGTAGTGAAATCAAATCATTTTTTTTTGGGGTAATTTGGCAACTACAAACGAAAAGAAAAGAACTACAAATAACTACAAACGATTCTTAACAAGAATCAATCATAAAAGTGTCGAATTTTCCAAAATTTTCACTTATTAGTGAATTTTCATGGTAAAAGCTCTCGTAGTGAAATCAAATCAAATTTTTGGGGTAATTTGGCAGCTACGAAAGAAATGAAAAGAACTACAAATAACTACAAACGATTATGAACAAGAATCAATCATTAAAGTGTCGAATATTACAAAATTTTCACATATTATTGTATTGTCATGGAAAAAGCTCTCGTAGTGAAATCAAATCAAATCTTTTGGGGTTATCTGGCAGCTATGAAGGAAATGAAAAGAACTGCAAATAACTACAAACGATTCTGAGCAATTATCAATCAAGTAAGTGAACGATTGATCAAGTTTTTATTTCATTTAGTCCATTCCTTGAAAAAGACATCAACGCGCTCCTTTAGTGAAATCAATTTTTATCCCGTAGTAGGTACCAAAGCTTTTACTCTGTAAGTCCTAACTTTATAAGCTCTAACTGTATAAAGCCAACATCTTGGTCAAACAATACGGCTTGGTCGTTGCTTGACATGAACGCGCTCTTGTCTTTAATTTCATAAAAAAGCTCTTTATCGGGAAAAGACATCAACGGGCTCTTAAAGCTTTTTTAGTTTTTTTTAATTTTTTGGGGTTTTTTGGCTACTACAAATGAAAATAAAGGAACTACAATCAACTACAAACGATTCTAAGCCAGTATCAACAATAAAAGTATAAGATTTCAAAAGTGGGGTGCTGGGATTTTTCTCACCCCCATAACTTTTTTTTGGGGCAACTACAAATAAAATCCTTTTAACTACAATCAACTACAAACAAAATACTATAAGAAAAAAAATATAAATAAAAAATTGGTCAAGGTCGGGTGCCAAGTTCACAGAGGTGGCAACTAGTTCAGTTAGAATAATGTTATTCAACAAGTCATAATGTTATTCAACAAGTAATAATGTTATTCAACAAGTCATAATATTATGAACAAATGGTTTGTAACTAAATCATCATCATCATCATCATTTCAGCCTATATACGTCCCACTGCTGAGCACAGGCCTCCTCTCATGCGCGAGAGGGCTTGGGCTATAGTCCCCACGCTAGCCCAATGCGGATTGGGGACTTCACATACACCTTTGAATTTCTTCGCAGATGTATGCAGGTTTCCTCACGATGTTTTCCTTCACCGAAAAACTAGTGGTAAATATCAAATAATATTTCGTACATAAGTTCCGAAAAACTTATTGGTACGAGCCAGGATTTGAACCCGCGACCTCCGGATTGAAAGTCAGACGTCATATCCACTCGGCCACCACTGCTTTTCTTGTAACTAAATACTTATCCTTATATATGAGTATAGTGCATTATGTTGATATTGATATTTATATTTATTGAAATAAAATTTTACAGCATTACAGCTAAGAGGCGCCAATGCACTGTAAAATTAAGTAGTATAAAAGCTATAGGTACCAAAATTATAAGATAAATATTCTGGTGTTGGTAACTCTAGTACCTAGACATCTACTTACCTATATCAGAGATATATATAACTCCGTATAAGATATATAAAGTCTAAGAAAAACACGTGCCTCGGAAATCAAGAAAAAGTCATTCTCGAATAGATGGCGCCATATACCTTTGGCCTATTCTCGGCTAGATGGCTCGGATAGTTTGACATTTAACAATTTTAAAACATATCAGGGAAAGAACATGGGTCAGTATGGAACAATAAAAATTAAAAATCATTTGTCCGTAAACATATTTTGATTAATTTATACATTTTCAATTTTATTTTAAGTTTTAATCGTGTGTCGATAGATGGCAGTAAATGTACCGTTACTACAAAATTTACTTAGGCAATAGCCTTCTATACTATTTATTATCTTTGCCTATATATATAAAATGCTCCCACACTTCAAACGTCAAAAAAATTGTAACAAATGTTAGTGAATGTTATTGTACAATATACTCATATAACGTAGGTATAACACTTAGTAACACCAATGTGAGGGGACTTTAATAATGACAAAATCCTGTTAATGAAACCACAAAAGCGGCTTTTATCCTGACGTCTCGTATTTGAAATCTTGACAAGTCTCTTAAAGTATCTAAATATATCTGAATAGGTACCTAGTTACTCTGTCGAGAACAGAATCTTCATGTTAATTGAAATATGTCATTCGAAGCACTCTCGTCTGTTGCTTCCTCATTTTCGCAGAAATAAACGCAATTCAAGCTTAAAATGTGCCTTTTTCGGCTTGAATTACGCTTATTTTTTATGTAGGTATAAATAAATGAAATTAGCTCCGACATACGAATCAAATGCTTATTCCAAAGGAACGCAAACCAAATGAAAATGACGCAGTTAACGTAAATATAAGAGAAAAGGTCTCATTCTCGAATGTGGAACGGTAACAAAATGATACTCGATAAATCGCCCGATTCGGATTTTAAAATAGACATCTATTAGATATCTTTTAGAAATCACTAAGATACGATAACGATATGTTTAAGATCTAACCCGTCAAATTTGACATTTGCGCGATTCTAGAGACACTCTTGAACGATTTCCAGAGGATATGACTTAGAGATCCAATTCACATCTAATAGATATCTTACTCTATCTAACGTAAAAGTGACATTGGTTGCCCGAATTGCGCTGCAAAAGAGAACTAGTTGATATCCAAACTATAACGTACCTATCAAGAATGGATCTAGTACGTGTCGTCTCTTGTGAATATCTTGAAGTTCGAATACGGCAGTGAGGGCCTACCGGGAACCACGAACGACGTTTTTCCCCCCTAACGCACTTGAAAATTCGAAAGTGCGACAAAGAGGCAAAACTTTGTTCGTGGTCCGCGGCAGGCCCTTTGATTTTATAGGTGTAGTACTGTAGGTACCAAGGCTTCAATAAACTACTATACATAGCTAGTGGCTTTAACCTTTAGCAAACAGTAGCGTTCGCAATACAACCATTAATATTTCGTTGTACCTACTCGTTAATCAGAACATTTGAAACCATTTTCTTATTAAATAAAAGTTATACTTGGTCAAGCAGATCTTGTCAGTAGAAAAGGGCGGCAAATTTTAAAAATGTAGGCGCGAAGGGATAGCGTCTCATAGAAAATTTGAATTTCGCGCCTTTTTCTACTGACAAGATTTGCTTGACCATCTATATTCTATACTATTATAGTACAGGGAAAAAAAAATTTAATAGTTATTTATCGTGTATGAATGAACTCAAGAATTTTAAATGAATGTCCTCTCTGTCGTTAAAATGATCTCACTAAGTAGCGGATGGCGCTGGAGCTAATATACGGCGTTGCATGAACAAGAGATTTCCTTTGGCAGGATTGGTCCTTAGGACCCAGGGATGGATTCAAGAAGTGGAGCCACCGAGATTTTTGATGTAAATTTTTAGGGGGGGGGGGCTCTCAACTTGATCTTGATATCTGTATCATTTAAGCTACTAGGTCAAGCTTGGTATCGTTTCCGTATAAATCGGGGGTGCCGAATTCATTTCTGATATCATATATGACACCATTCCGAAGTAAAAACACATAAAATATGAAAAAAATACTTTTTTTTTAATTCCTCTTCACGCTTAAACTGCTGAACCAATTTAGTTAAAATTTGGTACAGAGATAGTTTGAGTCCCAGGGAATAACATAGCATACTTTTAATCTCAATAATCATCCCTTAAGGGTGTGAAAAGGGAGGAGGAAATTTGCATGGGGATTCAATAACCGCTGAACCGATTTAGATAAAATTTGGTATAGAGATAGTTTGAGTCCCAGGGAAGAACATAGGATAGTTTTTATTCCAAAAAAATAAAAAATACGTTAAAAATGAAAGGTAAGGTGTAGGATTGTATGGGAAATCAATAAACGCTGAACCGATTTCAATGAAATCTATGTCTACATCTTTGATTTAGTTGAAAATGATACTAAACTTGACTTAGAACCTAAACTTAAAGAATTATTAACCTCAAACGTCGCAGAAGCTTAAACCCCCCCCCCCCCCCACCTGCATCAAAAATCTGGGTGGCTCCACTTCTTAAACCCATCCTTGGGTCCTAAGGACCAATCCTGCCAAAGGAAATCTCTTGTTCATGCAACGCCGTGGTTGACCTTTTTTTGCTCTGAGCAAACACAACTTGATAATACGTGACGGCCGGCGGCCAATTCAAACATACATTGTGACAGCAAATTGATATCCCGCGCGTCTCTCTTGCGCCAATAGATCGACGGACAAGTAAGAGCGAAATGCACACGCGACTGACATAATTTTGATGTCACAATGTAAGTTTGAATGGGCCTCCTGTCTACCCCACGTCACTATTTTGGAACACCGGAGACCTTTTATTTTCTTTTCTTAATGAAATGAACAGTGTAATATAGCAAATTACCCACAGAACAAATATACTAAAGGCACATTGTTCGTAGACGATGCTAAGTTTGATAAAAGAGAACGAGGGGGGAGTTCCGTTTGTAAGGATGCGGCCGGAATACAAAAAACCGGGCAAGTGCGAGTCGGACTCGCGCACGAAGGGTTCCGTACCATAAAGCAAAAAAAACGGAAAAAATGCAAAAAGAAAACGGTCCCCCATCCAAGTACTGACCACTCCCGACGTTGCTTAACTTTGGTCAAAAATCACGTTTGTTGTATGGAAGCCCCATTTAAATCTTTATTTTATTCTGTTTTTAGTATTTGTTGTTATAGCGGCAACAGAAATACATCATCAGTGAAAATTTCAACTGTCTAGATATCACGGTTCGTGAGATACAGCCTGGTGACAGACGGACGGACAGCGAAGTCTTAGTAATAGGGTCCCGTTTTACCCTTTGGGTACGGAACCCTAAAAAGACAATTTTAGTGAATTAACAGACTTTTCTATTACGTAGAAATATCTTTACTATTTCATATCTCGTGAGTCTCTAATTCATTTCCCGAATCGAGCCGTTAGGTTAGATTAAGTTAGGAAAATGAATTAGATTTCTGCTAGACTTCAACAAGTTACGATATGGATAATTTAAAGATATTTGTAAGATATACCGGGTGTGGCCTGTAACATGAGCAAATAATTAAAACATAGATTCACTCAACCACGGTCAACCACGTATAGGTCAACCACGGCGTTGCATGAACAAGAGATTTCCTTTGGCAGGATTGGTCCTTAGGACCCAAGGATGGGTTTAAGAAGTGGAGCCACCCAGATTTTTGATGCAGTACTCCTAAGTATTTAGACACCCTATTTTTCATACAAAATAAATATTATCTTCAATGGACGCCATCGCCACGCCATATCATTGTGATTGACGTTGCTTGTCACGCCTTAAAATTCGCAATACATTGTGTCTTAGAATAAACTTTAAAATGTATTAAAAATCAAACCACAAGTTATTTTTAAAAGTCGCTGAACAAATGTTGATCAGTATGAGGAGATTGAGGAGTACACCCTACAGTAAAATTTTTTGCTCATACTACAGGCCACACTCGGTATATGTCAAATTTGACGTTTCCGCGATTCCGGGGGTCCTCTTGAACGATTTCGACAAGTTATGACTTAGATATCCAAGTCACATCTAGTCGATATCTAATGTAGATCTAGTTGATCTCTAAATCGTCTCTAGATCTTGTGATTATCTCGAAATCCGAATAGGCCTGTAATTGTCTCCGGTATTCCCTCCCTGTCTCTATTCGACCAGCCTACCTGTTTTTTACACATTCACTATGAACGTTTTCGTAGCGCTACGCTCGTAGCCGATCCCAGAGTACACTGCGTATTTAATCATATTTTGTAGCTTTATTTTACTATGGGCCCGATTCGGATTTTGAAATAGACATCTATTATACGGCCCCGACACTATCATGGATACTGGCATTACTTTGACGGAATGACGTTTTTAGTGATAGTGTAGGGAGTGCCATGAAGGAATGACGGCAAGTAATGAAGTTTATTTTAATAATTTCCGTCAGTATTGGAGTTATGTCAAAGTAATGATACTAGAAATGACATTACTACTGACAGTGAATTGATTAGAATGATGGAATCAGAAATGACAGAAAGAATGATGGACGATAATGAAGTTATTAAACATTCTTAATATTTTTGAAGAAATGTCAAAATAATGACATTATACTGATAGTGAGTGGAGCGCATTAGATATCTTTTAGTCATCACCAAGATACGATAACGATATGTTTAAGATCTAACCTGTCAAATTTGACATTTGCGCGATTCTAGAGATAGGTACTCTTGAACGATTTCCAAAGGATATGACCTAGAGATCCAATTCACATCTAATTAGAGATGGGTAGGGGTGAGTAAATACTGAGTATTTACTCGATATTTACTCAAAGCACCCGATAAATACCCGTATTTACTCATTTAGGTGGGTAAAAACGATTGCTTATAAAATATTCAAAAATTGAGATTTAAGAAGAAAATTGTCTTTTATTGAAGAGTGCTAACGTGTATTAACAATATCTATAAAATAAAAAGCATATAGGACGCTTAATTTAGGAAAAAAGGTAATTATTACTGAGAGGCACATTGTGATAATGCAAAGTTAACAATTTTGTTTTAAATAAGAAGGTATTTACTTTAAAAATATGGTACTTAAATTCTATTGATGTTCTAGATAACTGCATGTCGCGCAAAAAGTGCGTGTTTACGCGGCACTTACGACCTTTTATTAAGGGTTTTTTAAAGAAAACTCAAAAATGGCTCAACGGATGATGTTCAAAATATTGTTTTTTGTACTCTATTATACGGCTAATCTCCCGATATGTTTTCATATTTTTTCTGAACTTTGGTTCTAAAGTTATAGAGAGATAAACATTATTTTGGCCTTTCGAAACGGTTTTTTTTCCAATATATTCAATTTATCCAAAAATGTTCTTAGATACATTCCAGTTATTTTTAAAGACCCATTTAATGACGTGCAACACGTTGGTGGTTTCTGAATTTTTTTTTTGTGACAATTAGTTACATGTATAGAGTGCCCCTCTTAAAAATACATTTCTTACAATTTTGAGTACTTAATCGAGTAGCGGCTTACAAAATACACCTATACTTATTTCAAATTTATATGCCCCTTTCAGCACTCTAAATAGTTTATACCCACCAATTTGGGTATAAACGAGTAAATACGGGTATATTGAGTAAATACTGAGTATTTACTCGGTATTTACCCGTGAGTATTTACTCACTACCCATCTCTACATCTAATTGATATCTTACTCTATCTAACGTAAAAGTGACATTGGTTGCCCGAATTGCGCTACAAAAGAGAACTAGTTGATATCTAAACTATAACGTATCTAGAATGGATCTAGTACGTGTCGTCTCTTGTGAATATCTTGAAGTTCGAATAGCGCAGTATGGGCCTGATTCAGATTTTGAAATAGACATCTATTAGATGTATTTTAGACATTACCAAGATACGATAACGATATGTTTAAGATCTAACCTGTCAAACTTGACATTTGCGCGATTCTGGAGGTACTCTTGAACGATTTCCACAGGATATGACTTATTGTTAGTAATCCAATTCACATCTAATAGATATCTTACTCTATCTAACGTAAAAGTGACATTGGTTTCCCGAATTGCGCTGCAAAAGAGAACTAGTTGATATCTGAACTATAAAGTATCTAGAATGGATCTAGTACGTGTCGTCTCTTGTGGATATCTTGAAGTTCGAATACGGCAGTAGGTTTATCCCCATATAATAATCCCTCTTACTTGCGGCCCGCGAGCCTCCCTGGCTATTTTGTATGTAATATTGACATATGACAATGTCTTATGAAGTCATAAATATTAACAAAGTGCGGCCCGCGTCCACTTCGTTAACTGTTATGTGGCCCTTGGCTGCTAAAAGGTTACCGACCTATTAAGATAAATACATATATTAATCGATTAACAAAACTTAACAGACCGTATTTAATATCGAAATTGGTAAAACGGAATTGCGCAGTTTCTGCTTAAGAATGAAGCCCAATTAATTTTGAGTAATATTTACTGCTCATCCGTAATGTTATCTTAGCGTTACCAGCTGCTTATCTACCGTCTATCGAATACCTAATTTGCAATGTAAATTCTCCACGAGATACACAAAATTAAATTAAAAGCACTCAATTAACTTAGTTTACGGGAGTCGTATTCAAATTCGTAGTTGTTTTTAATTCGCGACGTGATTAAGGGCCCGATCCGGATTTTCAAATAGACATCTATTAGACATCTTTTAGACATCACTAAGATACGATAACGATATGTTTAAGATCTAACCTGTCAAATTTGACATTTGCGCAATTCTGGAGATACTCTTGAACGATTTCCACAGGATATGACTTAGAGATCCAATTCATATCTAATAGATATCTTACTCTATCTAACGTAAAAGTGACATTGGTTGCCCGAATTGCGCTGCAAAAGAGAACTACTAGTTGATATCTAAACTATAACGTATCTAGAATGGATCTAGTACGTACGTCGTCTCTTGTGAATATCTTGAAGTTCGAATACGGCAGTTAGTTTAATTTAAATAAAGTATACAATGAACCATTAGGGGAAAGGGCTCTCAAGGGCTCACTTTAACTTTTAAAGTCACTGGCTACAAATTCTCTCTAAACCGAACAAATCACGCGAGGTTCGATAGAGGTATTGAGATTGAGAGGGGGTCACGGAAAAATCACGACAGATCACGTCGGGGGAGGGGGGGTAATAAGGAGCTCTCACGTGTATTTTTCTACAATGAACGAAATTAAGAAAAAATACCTACCTTATGAGTAGATACTCTCGGCTCGATTCTGAAATGAATTAGATCTCTACTAGACCTCAACAAGTTATGATATGGATAAATTAAAGATATTTGTAAGATAGATATGTCAAATTTGACGTTTCCGCGATTCTGGAGGCCCTCTTGAACGATTTCGACAAGTTATGACTTAGATATCTAAGTCACATCTAGTCGATATCTAATGTAAATCTAGTTGATCTCTATATCGTCTCTAGATCTTGTGATTATCTCGTTTCCCGAATACGCGTGTTTTTCTCTGTTTCGTTAGACATAAATCTCCACTCCGCACTTCAAAATATCGAGTCTATTTTACAAATTTTTCGAGCGCGTCGCCTTGACTGCCCGGATAGAATAATTACAAAAAAATACACGGGAGGTTATGTGGGGGAGGGGTAGCGAAAAACCTCACCAAATATCACCAAGGGGGACGGGGGGTCAAAAAGTAGCCGAAATCACCTCGCATGATTTGTGCACAACCTCTAGCTATATGCCAACCAACCAACCACCACAGTACCGAGCGACCAGCGGCGCGTTTAAAATTAAAATGCATTTTTGCTACAATTTACTTACTTACTGCCGTGGCGCAGCGACTCGAAGTGGATCTTGGCCTCTGACACTAAGGAACAATTTGATCCATTGAAATTTCTTAAATTTTTTGCCCCCCATGAAGAAAGTTTACCAACCACTGACTGACTTAAATGGTTGTTGTCGCTCCCTCCACTCAGTTTGCACCCTTATGACTTAAGGGATCCAGTTACATATTTCAGCCGGCCTAGCCAAGGTGACAATCGCTGTCGCTTCGACATCGCGTCGCTATATTGTTACTGCTTCGTTTTTGTTTTATTTCACATTGATATTACGTAGTTTCTAACGATTTCTATAAGAACAATAGGGACTGAAGCTCACAAAGGCATTATCCAGCAGACTGGCGCGTTAACCGGGGCTAGGGTTACCAGATACAAATTTAGAATTTCCTGACAAAATTCCTGATTTATGAATATTTTTCCTGACATTTACATTTTTGACGACGACGGGGGGTTCTAGCCGTTAACGAATGGCCACCCGATTGAGCCGATAGCCGGCCCTAAAAGTATGTATGCTTGAGTAAAGATTTGTTAATTAATTAATAATTACGAAGTTATTGATAAGTTAAGTGGATCTAATTTTTTTTACAATGTTTTTGGAATAATTTTACTAAATAAAAAGGTAATTTATAAAAAATCTTATCAATTAAAAAAAAATTCTGACATTTTCGTACTCCGTCCCCATTCATAACAAAAGACCAAAATTCCTGACATGTCAGGAAAATTCCTGTCATCTGGTAACCCTAACCGGGGCGTCCTTTACACTCATTGGGCGCTTTTGAATCATACACAGACTTAAAATAGTATTTTGTGCAACAGGTACATAATAAGGGTTCTTTAAATTCAAGGACCGAAATTACAAAACGTGACATAGTCTTTTTTTAAAGAGAGGTCCGAGCATATTAAGATCTAAGTAATTTTACCGTCCCGTTGCACACAATACCTATTTTTTTCTAAGGCAGCAGTATACACTTAAAATGAAAGAAAATACCTACACAAGTATACAACATTAAAGCGGTATCCAGACGGGACTGATCAAATCGGTCGATTTGATCAGAAATTAAATTGGCGTCAATCTCCAATTTTAGATTTATGGTGATATTAGAGCCCTCTAAATTTAAAAAATGTCCCAGACCGAAAATACTGGCCTCACAAATTGGTATTCTTGAAAACGCACCTCATTTTATCGGTAATATCGGTCATTATCGGCGGTTGAATTCGGCGAGCCAAATTGGCGTTTGCATCCGCACGTCTTGATTCGATCGGGCAATTTAATCAGATTGGCAAAAGATAGACCAGCCTGGATACGCCTTGAATCAATTTGGTTTGTTAATCTTTAAAACAGTTGTACTATACAGGGCGTCCCACAGCTATGCCACATGGAGGGAAAGTACCCTGAATATTGTAGATGGAACATTTTACTGAAAGAAGACATTATTTTAATTTTAAAAACAATTTAAACTGCATTCATGATTTTTAAATAATTACATGGTTGAACCGGGAATCGAACCCGCTACACGAGAAAAAAAAAAAACACCCTGTAGCTTTTTCATCCCGATCGAAAGGCTTCATCATAAGGATTATTTTTTGCTAAATAACATAGTGTCAGAAACTAAAGGAAGACCATGAATTTTAACATTTGATGTGAACGAAATAATCAAAAGAGAGCGGCTTTGTATTCAACAGAATGACACTCATTTTGAGCATTTGATAAATTAAATTGGTTAATTTGAATTAAAAATGTTAAAATTCATGGGTTTCTTTTTATTACCGACACTATGTTATTTAGCAAAAAATAATCCTTATGATGAAGCCTTTCGATCGGTATGAAAAAGCTACAGGGTGTTTATTTTTTTCCGTGTAGCGGGTTCGATTCCCGGTTCAACCATGTAATTATTTAAAAATCTATGAATGCAGTTTAAATTGTTTTTTAAATTAAAATAATGTCTTCTTTCAGCAAAATGTTCTATCTACAATATTCAGGGTACTTACCCTCCATGTGGCATAGCTGTGGGACGCCCTGTATATACTCGTAATTATTTCCACAGGAGAGGCGTGAAACATATACTTACTTCACTCTTTGCGTGAAACTAATTGTTGTGTCTAACGGCCCAATTCAAACAATACCTATAAGATGTGACAGCGATACGATACCGATCTGTCAGTGTTAAAAGTGACATATATTTAACCGAAAACGCCTAAAACTTAATTACATCGTAATTTTATCGATATCGATAAAATTACGACGTAAGACAGTGCCGTCATGTAATTTTTAAATATTGTATTATTTCCCTTTTACAATAAAATTAACTGGATTATTATTAGATGTCATTTTAATTATTGCCAGAATGACTAGAGTCAATGTCAAATGTCAGACAGTTACAATAAGAATAAATCAAAGAGTTTTACATTTAGAGAATAAACTAACACATAAAATTAATATTGTTTACATCAAGGATGAGTCACATTTGTTATTATAATTTGTAAATTGCTTGCTAATATCGTTATCGATAACACTTGTGTCGATATTTATTTAATTACTAGCACTAGCACTGATATTTACTAAACTGATACTGATACTAGTTTTTGCCCCCGAAAAACTGGGCTATGAAATCTATAATGTCTCTATAGTCTTTGATATATCTTTCGTTCCACTTGTTTTTTACGTATTAGCAACGTAGATAAAAAAAGCGGCCAAGTGCGAGTCGGACTCGCCCATGAATGGTTCCGTAGCAGCAAGTAACATAATAAAATTAAGGTTTACGATTTATGACGTATTAAAATAAAACTACTTATAAGATCTCATTTCCGGATCCCGTTGTCGGTAGAAGTTTGCATGGTAATGTACATCATATATTTTTTTTTGTTTTATCATTCCCTTATTTTAGAAGTTACAGGGGGGGACACACTTTTTACCATTTTGGAAGTGTCTCTCGCGCAAACTATTCAGTTTAGAAAAAAGTGATATTAGAAACCTCAATATCATTTTTAAAGACCTATCCATAGACACCACACGTATGGGTTTGATGAAAAAAAAATTGATTTTCATTTCTAAGTATGGGGAACCCCCAAAATTTATTGTTTTTTTTTTTCTATTTCTGTGTGAAAATCTTAATGCGGTTCACAGAATACATCTACTTACCAAGTTTCAACAGTATAGTTCTTATAGTTTCGGAAAAAAGTGGCTGTGACATACACCGACAGACAGACAGACAGACAGACGGACAGACATGACGAATCCATAAGGGTTCCGTTTTTTGCTATTTGGCTACGGAACCCTACAAATGGTTGTCTGTAAAGTCGGTTCACGGACGATAATTTTGCGTGATAACGTCATAAAAAACGTGGTCGTAACGTTACCATGGAGATCTGTCCACAACGTTACCATGGAGATCCGTCCACAACGTAACAGTTTTTCGTGCATGGGGTCATCCATTAATTACGTCACACGAATTTCTAGGTTTTTTGACTCCTCCCCCCCTCCTTGTCACAGTTGGTCACATTTGGCAAACCCCTCCCCCCTAGTGTGACGTCACATTTTTTCTACGAAATCGCCAAATCGAATTAAGTAAGTACCTAAGTATTATTAATATTTTATGAAAATATTTTTGACGATATAAATATTAGTAATTTTATAACTCAAAACTGCTTAGGAAAGAAAATTAAACGAATAAAAACGATTATCGTTTTAAAAACTTGTTATTTAAAAGTACAACAATAATATAATTTAGATAAATTTTCGGTTACTGATGAAGTTAAAGTGACGTCACAAAGTTTGTGTCTCCCCCCTCCCCTATGTCACAATATGTCACGTTTTCTTGACCCCCTCCCTCCCCCTAAACGTGTGATGTAATTAATGGATGACCCCCATGCTACCGCGGTGTTCATCGATTTATAAGACGTTATCACGTCAAAATACTTTATTCAATCCATATCATATATCATATTCAGCAACGATAAGGTAGCGGCCTATATTAAGAAACCTGTATCAATGTTTGCATCTTAATGTTTACTTTAAACTTTAAAATATCGATAAATGACGCTTTAATTAATTCAAATTTAGAACATCTCTTGAAACAACGCAATTTGTTTGACCTCTATTCCAATATTAGTTGAGGTGACGTTTTATTCTAAAGTATTATACAAACAATTTTGACGAATCTCGAACGGTATGGCAGTCGGCCCCGGGCCCCTGACACTAATTTCTCTCTGATTAAAAAAAACTAAGTGTGCGTGACATGCGAAAAGGTTATTTACAGTCATTTGACTTTCAGTTTATCTTTTATTTAATTAGTTAGTTTTTTATAAACTACAGTAGTAAGACATGCAAAATGCGCGATAAAGATATTTCAGAGACGCCACCTCATATCCGCTACATGATCAGCCGGCCTAGCCAAGGTTACGATCGCTATCGCTTCGACAACGAAAAGCTTTACGTCTCTCTATCACGCTTCCATATTAGTGCGACAGTGACAGTTGCGTTTCGATCGCTAGGGAGCGTAAGCGATTGGCGTCTTGTCTACGGGGCCGTGCCGCTACAAAGAGTACTGCCCTCTCGACATCATAAAGAGTTTATAAATGTACACACATTTATACACAGATAAAGCAGTGTGTGTGTGTGAGAGAGAGAGTGATCGATTTACCCACACTCGTATTTTAAATGCCTTCCATTAGGCAGCATTAGGTAAATAGATAGAAATCTAGGTATTTATAACGGAATTGAAAACGCCTGGCTAAATACACTAATTCAAGCTTACATTATTAGCAGCAGGCAGCATACATTATTCAAGCGTAGCACGTTTAATATTTAATAATCCGAGTCTATTAATACATACACTGCCGTATTCGAACTTCAAGATATTCACAAGAGACGACACGTACTAGTTCCATTCTAGATACGTTATCTGATATGTGGATCTCTAAGTCATATCCTGTGGAAATCGTTCAAGAGTATCTCCAGAATCGCGCAAATGTCAAATTTGACAGGTTAGATCTTAAACATATCGTTATCGTCCCTTGGTGATGTCTAAAAGATATCTAATAGATGTCTATTTCAACAACTTAGAGATCTAATTCATATCTAATAGATATCTTACTCTATCTAACGTAAAAGTGACATGGTAAACTATAACGATCCAGAATGGATCTAGTACGTGTCGTCTCTTGTGAATATCTTGAATTTCGAATACGGCAGATTGTTAGTAGCTCGGACTACGTACGTACGTACAGGACGAATCTTATTTGAAATGTGTCGGCATTTATTTACGCAAACATCGAAGATGTCAGTCTAGCAATGCACGCACGAGAACTTTCCAAAGTTGCGAAACTTTCCAGATGAGAATTTCTCGGTAACTTATACCATGAATATTCACGATAGTTTAGGTGTAGTATCCTTACCCCCAGAAAATTCTGACTTTTGGTCTACCGCTTCCGGTCAGAGAAATGTATGACGGCCCGGCCAAACGGTCAGACCTAGGTGGGGGGTGCTCGACCAAATGTTATAGAGGGACCCTGGCAGTTTTTGACGCAGCCATGTTTTTTTCAATATAGCCGACTTTTTTTTTTTAATTTTCAAGTTTGTCCTAGCGCGCTGAAATTTTGGTCACGGAATCTCGGGGTCCCCTAGATACCTATGAAAAATTTTTTTTTGGAAAAATGCTACAATTGCAATGAGTTCAGGTCCTTCTCCGAACACAGCTCGATAAGCACGGTGGAGCCGACAGCCGTTTTTTTTATCTAAAGAGGAAAGTATAACTATTGACCAAAAGTAACTTTTTTCATACCTACAATTTCAATTTCTGGAGAAAACATTTTCCACTAACTAACTATATGTTAAGATTTAGATGTCGATCGATTTAGCATAATATATACTAGGTTTATAGGTTTCGCTTAAAAAAAAGAAATGTAATTTTTTTTGTATTACAAGGTCGTATCAAAATGAGGTGAAAACCATATCAAATTGTTAAAATAGAAATTGCCTCACAGTGTATTGACTCCCCTATCTCAAGTTCAATATAACGTTTTACACATCGATCGTCTCACAAACTAATCAACAGTAATTTGAGAATGATGAATGAATATTATTATTATTAACTTTGATGGAACGTCCATCAAAGTTTTTATGTCATCATCATCATCTCAGCCATAAGACGTCCACTGCTGAACATAGGCCTCCCCCTTGGACCTCCACTCGTACCGGTTGGAAGCGATCCGCATCCAGCGTCTTTATGTGCCTAATTATAATAGCGCCTTCAAGATGAGAAGATTAACTTTGGGAGCCTGTCGTTTATGTGTCGTGGCCACAAGCTTGTAACTTGTATAATACCTACAAGTGGAAGTCCCTTTCTAACAAAAGCTGTCAAAAAGTGACATCCGCTTGTATTACAAGTTACAACCTAGTACTATATTAAAGGATTACTTCTTTTTAACTAAACGGCCACCTAGCCTAGTCGGTAGTGACCCAGCCTACAAAGCTGGAGGTCCGGTTCGAATCCCAGTTGGTACTAGGTTGATCTGTGTAAAAAATTTTTCCTTGCATATTTGAGTGTCCCACTGCTGGGCAAAGGCCTCTCCCCTCAATTCCCACGACTCCCGATTGGGTGTTTCCTCCGACCAGTTGTTCAGGAAGCTGTCCAGGGGACTGTGTAAGATTGATCCCAAATATTTTACAAGCTTTTATTTACTTTCACCTGACCGTTGTCTGTAATCAAATCTTTCAAGTTAAATGTGATCCACTTCCCGGTTTCCGATTGAGCTGAAATTTTGCATACATACGTAAGTCGGGTGACAATGCAACATGGTGTCATCGAGCTGATCTGATGATGGAGACCGGAGATGGCCATATGAACTATGTGATAAAACGACGAAACCTAATTGTGTTTGGGGTTATTAGAATTGTCTCGATGGGCATTAGTTGCCCGTGGAAAGTAAAGTACAGTCAGCGATAACAGCTTGTACCAAAAATGAAATTTTTGCCAAAAACTTATTTTTATATGCAGATACTACGCCATCTTGAAGCCTCTAAACGTGACTTGGGAGGCGAACGCGCGGCGCGCGCTGCACACGGCCTGGGTGTGCGCCGCGCTCGCCAGTCTGCCGCAAAGCTTCATATTCCACGTAGAGGAACATCCAGATGTCGCAGGGTACGTGACTTCTTCTTCTTAAGACGAAACAGGAGCTCAGTATTAAATATTTTAGGTAAATATACCCGTCTCGCTAACGAAAGCGGCTCCTAAAACTAGTGCGATAAGAACAAGGCGAAATATCCTGCGTAAAAATCTCAAAAATCGAGGTTTCGTACTCGACTGTTTCCTCCTCCAAAACTTAACCAATCGTAAACAAATTTGGAAATCTAAATGATTATGAAATTATCTGTGTCGGACCGTGTTGCTTTTTTGGCTAATTGATAATATATTATCTGTGTTGAATACTACGCCTCTCATTGCGGCATAGTCAATGAGGCCATATTGGCCATTTTTGAAGGGCTCTAGGGCCTTAAAAAACAAAAATATCAAAAAAAGCAAAACGGTTCGACACAGATATTGACAATATTGATTAGTGTTGAAAAAAATCATTGCTCTAGCATCAAAATCCACGGAGGAAACAGTCGAGTACGTTTGTATGGAGAAATGACCACTCCTGTTGGCTCTTAAAGCTTAGAATAATGTATTTATTAGCGGTAGCGCTGGTGGCCTAGCGGTAAGAGGGGGCGACTTCCAATACCGGACGCCGCAGGTTCAAAGAACGACTCGTACCAAATGAGCTTTTCGGAACTTATGTACTTACGAAATGCCAGTCGCTTTTGGGTGTAGGAAAACATCGTGAGAAAATCGGACTAATCTCAATAAGGCCTAGTTTACCCTCCAGGTTGGAAGGTCAGATGGCAGTCGCTTTCGTAAAAACTAGTATCTACGTAAATTCTTGGGATTAGTTGTCAAAGCGGACCCTAGGCTCCCATGAGCCGTGGCAAAATGCCGGGATTACGCAAGGAAGAAGAAGAAGAAGCTTGGAATAATTTTAAAAGTGGAAAAACTTAAACGGGCTAGACTTAAACTCAAGGCCTCTAGATCGATACTCCAGCTGAGCCACCAAGACCTCATGCATAGCCAGCGAATCTTTCCACACATCTTTTCTTCTATGTCAGTCCCCCATTACCGAGGATCGTGACCATTTGTTGCGGCTCCTGTGATTTGTCTGAATCGGTCTTTGTTTAAATCACGTGAGGTTTCAAATGACTTCACAATTTCATGTACTTATGATTACTTTGGCTTAAGAGGAATTTGGTCGGTTTGATATCGATCCACACAAAACAACAGTCAAAAGGATTTTTTATCGACTGTCACTATGCCTGTCACTTTCGCACTTACATACTTGTAAGAACGTAGAACGTGACAGACATGCTGAATTGGTGACAAATGACATAAATGCGA
Organism: Cydia fagiglandana; assembly: GCF_963556715.1. Classification (NCBI taxonomy): domain Eukaryota; kingdom Metazoa; phylum Arthropoda; class Insecta; order Lepidoptera; family Tortricidae; genus Cydia; species Cydia fagiglandana. Next base: position 5,039,323 of record NC_085947.1, read on the forward strand.
CCCGCAATTTTCACCGTGTAGATAAACGCCGTGAAATCGTTTTTTACAGATGAGTGAGTTGAAATGAAATTTTCGTTGAAGCGCAGTTCTGTACCTTATTGCCCAGACATACTCGTAAGTTCCAAACATTATATTGGACGAAAAATATTTATTTCCTCATTTTATTTATTTCAACTCGTAGGCTAGGTGATTTATAATATGAATATAAAAACACTTACAAAACAATAAAAAACACATACATATACACTGAGAGAAAAGTACAACAAAAACACACTTAGAATTACAAAAATAAACTTAATCCAGGGACAAGGAGAGTTAACTAATAGGAACAAATTGACTTTTGCAATTCCTATTAGTTCTTGCAATTTCTATTATCTGTTTGTTGAAATTATATTTGGGGTTACTGAGCTGTTTGTAGAAATAAATAAACTTTACAGAAATAGTGAAACGCCCATAATTATTACTAAAACTTCATTTTTTCCCCCAGTACAGAACTGTTTTTTAATTCCTGGTGATGATTTTTCTCTCAGTGTACATTATAAAAAAACCTAACTTAGAGTGCCGCCAGCAGTGGGGCAAGGCCCAAGCTGCCGGTAGTCAAGGCTGCAGAGAGAGAAACCGGCGGACTACCCGCGCCGTGTCCAAGATCTCCCCCCTTCCCCATCCCTTCTGGATCTTCTGGTTCTCTTGAGGTGCCTTCGGCATCTGACCCTTGTTCCAACCAACTAGCGAGAGTCTCTAAAGATGTTGGTCGAGACTTCGTTATTAGACCGTTCACTGAAACGACTATTTACTCATTATTATTAATTCCAGATATTTCCAGTGCGTATCGTATGGCTCTCTGCCGACGGAGTCGCACGTGTTCGGCTATTTCCTGCTGAATATGCTGCTGATGTACCTGCTGCCCCTCGTGTCCACGCTCTACTGCTCGCTGGCCGCGCTGCTCGAGATCATACGCCGAGCCAACACCAGCAATGGTGAGTTAAACATGCTGCTGATGTACCTGCTGCCACTCGTGTCCACGCTCTACTGCTCGCTGGCCGCGCTGCTCGAGATCATACGCCGAGCCAACACCAGCAATGGTGAGTTAAACATGCTGCTGATGTACCTGCTGCCGCTCGTGTCCACGCTCTACTGCTCGCTGGCCGCGCTGCTCGAGATCATACGCCGAGCCAACACCAGCAATGGTGAGTTAAACATGCTGCTGATGTACCTGCTGCCACTCGTGTCCACGCTCTACTGCTCGCTGGCCGCGCTGGTCGAGATCATACGCCGAGCCAACACCAGCATGGTGAGTTAAACATGCTGCTGATGTACCTGCTGCCGCTCGTGTCCACGCTCTACTGCTCGCTGGCCGCGCTGCTCGAGATCATACGCCGAGCCAACACCAGCAATGGTGAGTTAAACATGCTGCTGATGTACCTGCTGCCACTCGTGTCCACGCTCTACTGCTCGCTGGCCGCGCTGCTCGAGATCATACGCCGAGCCAACACCAGCAATGGTGAGTTAAACATGCTGCTGATGTACCTGCTGCCACTCGTGTCCACGCTCTACTGCTCGCTGGCCGCGCTGCTCGAGATCATACGCCGAGCCAACACCAGCAATGGTGAGTTAAACATGCTACTGATGTACCTCCTGCCGCTCGTGTCCACGCTCTACTGCTCGCTGGCCGCGCTGCTCGAGATCATACGCCGAGCCAACACCAGCAATGGTGAGTTAAACATGCCGCTGATGTACCTGCTGCCACTCGTGTCCACGCTCTACTGCTCGCTGGCCGCGCTGCTCGAGATCATACGCCGAGCCAACACCAGCAATGGTGAGTTAAACATGCTGCTGATGTACCTGCTGCCGCTCGTGTCCACGCTCTACTGCTCGCTGGCCGCGCTGCTCGAGATCATACGCCGAGCCAACACCAGCAATGGTGAGTTAAACATGCTGCTGATGTACCTGCTGCCACTCGTGTCCACGCTCTACTGCTCGCTGGCCGCGCTGCTCGAGATCATACGCCGAGCCAACACCAGCAATGGTGAGTTAAACATGCTGCTGATGTACCTGCTGCCGCTCGTGTCCACGCTCTACTGCTCGCTGGCCGCGCTGCTCGAGATCATACGCCGAGCCAACACCAGCAATGGTGAGTTAAACATGCTGCTGATGTACCTGCTGCCACTCGTGTCCACGCTCTACTGCTCGCTGGCCGCGCTGCTCGAGATCATACGCCGAGCCAACACCAGCAATGGTGAGTTAAACATGCTGCTGATGTACCTGCTGCCGCTCGTGTCCACGCTCTACTGCTCGCTGGCCGCGCTGCTCGAGATCATACGCCGAGCCAACACCAGCAATGGTGAGTTAAACATGCTACTGATGTACCTCCTGCCGCTCGTGACCACGCTCTACTGCTCGCTGGCCGCGCTGCTCGAGATCATACGCCGAGCCAACACCAGCAATGGTGAGCTAAACTAAACAATACCGTTCTGTCTCTGTGTCTTAAACTTTTGAACGCCTCGCGTATCGTGCGCGCCGCGTCATCGTGATCCTTGCTGGAATTCACGAAGGTTGATATTGGGCTTTAGCAGCACGCATCAGGGGCTTAACCGCGAAAATCGAAGTTGGCATATTGCGGACATTTTTCTCTGTCACTCTAATTACGCCTTCATTGGAGTAAAAGAGAAAGATCCCCGCAATTTGCGAATTTCGGTTTTCGCGGTAGCCCCTCAGCGCGCAACATTAAGCTTAGCTGTCCTTTACTGTTAATCTCTTCGATAAAATACCTATGTTTTACAAATAAAGCATTCTGATTCTGAAAAAAAAAATAGTGACAGATAAAACCTGCTAAGTGGCGCATAATACCTTATACGCTTTACTTGACCCTACATGAAAAAACTAAAGCAAGCAAAAGCTTCGCATGGAAAGTAGGTGACGTTAACAAAAATAACCTAACATTTGTTCTGCTCATAACGTACGAGGTTTTTTCGCTACGAATGAACTTATCTTAACCACCTATTCCTATTACCTATCTAGCTAGCTTACCTACACTCCTTACCTATCTGTCTAGCTTCCGGTACCTTAGCCTAAATGGCTAAGCCTCCCCCTAAATACCTCTCTCCAGGCCACTACAAAGCCTCTACCTAAATATTTATCGTATAGCAATGAGATAGCAATGTATTGTTAAAAAGTTTTCAAAGTTCGATAATTATGAGTATGTGTACCTACTTGAACTCGAATCATGCACGATCTCATCTGTATTAAATGCGGTAAGTAGGTAATTTTATAAGAATTCAGCATTGAATTTTCTTGAAAACTTTCACGGCTTTCCAGAAAGTTCTGCAAGCTGTTTATTGTGGCTTGCCTATCAAGTAATATCAAGATCACATCAAGATAGATAGTATTTTTTCATAGTCTTGGGATTTCTGTAATAGGTGGCTATGTATTTCTTTGCATGTATGTTTGATGATGTCCTCATAGATGTAAATTCACGTTTTTGTATTTAGGTCCCGCGTGTGATAGGGTATTTCACTGTATTCAAAATAAATTATTTTACACCATGCATGAAATAAAGCACCAGAAGATTAATAATTATAGAAACGTACAGAACAGTTAAATAGTTTTAGACACTATTTTCTATTTTTAAATCCGTATAAAACTATAAAGAGTAGGTAATTTGATTGTAACGTCACATGCTAGTGTTTCATAACATAATTTTCATATTATTATAATATATATACATACCATAGTAACAAAATCGTTTTGACAGTTCGAAAAAAGAAACTGATTTGACTAGTAGTCAAATACTCTATTCACACAAACATCATCTAATAGGCCAATTCGAGTTTTAGGTATTCGATCTGTTTCCGATATGATACTGTTTTGTCTGTATGAGAGTAGATGTCACAAGATTCAGATTGCGGCCCTCTGTAAGTAGTCTGTTCCGAACTGAACTTGAATTTAAAATATTCACAGAATTATGTGGGTCAAACAGATCACTGTGTTACGTTCTTTCCTGTGGACATACACAAAGTTAAGGGCTATAAAGATTAATTTTCTTATTTAACCCTTATCCACGTAAAAAGGTCCTCCTTTTATTTACAGAACTATGATAAAATCATTACTTACATGCCCACAAGCTGTTAACTACCCATATAACCATTTCAGTCGCAGAATCATCAAAGTGGTAACTAAATGTCAGATGTGTCGTAACAGAGTCCACACAATGTGTCTAGAATTGTTTCGAAACAAAGTGTCGTCGCCGTGTGTACACTTTTCCGTAACAAGGTGTCGACACATTTGTGTGCACTTTGCGTGCGGTTTGCGACTAAATCTGACAGCAAATTTGTGACAGCAAATGTCAATATAAAATACCTCTTGAAAACCAAGGTTTGTCAAACTACTATTAGTGTCTCGTGTGCTCGTAAGTAATTCTAGTAAGTCATCATGGGCGATGCAAATGATAATAATCGACCAAAACCATATAAACACCCAACACCCGTCAACCTTTTACAGAAAAGTTTTTAAAGAAATGCAATAAGCTACTTAGTTCAGCCAACGAATGTTCCAAAAAGTTGTAGACGGAAATGCTCGGAACACAATTTTTGACTCTGTAACTTGGTTTGGGCAAGTTAGGAGGTGAACATATCAAAAGTCCCCGGCCGTAGCCCTTGAGCGGGGGGAAGAGAGGGGGCTTTGTTTGAAGGTCCCATTTTCCGGTTTTTCGATTATATCTCGGAAACTATGCATCTTAGCGACATGGCCATTTATACAAAATGAAAGTTAATTTAATTTGTTACAAGTTTATTCAGTCAATTTTTTCGATATGTTGAATAGTTTTTGAGATATCCGCTCTTGAAAGTTTATATAGGGCTCTCAATTTTATCTTGATATATCTACATCAGTGAAGGTGCTAGGTCGTGTATGGTATCGTTTTCGTATAAATCTGGGTTGCTGAATCCATTTAAGGTATCACATTGACACCATTCCACAAAATTAAAACTACTTTTTAGGGTTCCGTACCTCAAAAGCAAAAAACGGAATCCTTATAGGATCACTCGTGCATCTGTAACTGTATGTCTGTCCGTCTGAATACACAAAATAGTTCTTTACCTATAGATGACAGGAAAACCTATTAGAAATGTGCAGTCAAGCGCGAGTCGGACTTAATGTACGGAACCCTTGATACGCGGGTCTGACTCGCACTTGGCCGGTTTTTTTTAAACTCCTCTTGACGCTCAACCGCTGAACCGATTTCGTTGAAATTTGGTATAGAAATAGTTTGCGTCCCGGAACAGGACATAGGAGAGATCTTATAACCAAAATCATCTTTTGAAGGTGTGAAAAGTGGCGTGAAAATTTGTACGGGAAATCAATAACCGCTGAACCGATTTATATGAAATTTGGGATGGTCTACATCTTTGATTTAGTTAAAAATGATAAAAAAACATAACTTCAAACCTAAACTTAAACAGTATTAACTTCAAGAAGTCAATTCTGAATTGACCCTACACCTCATTTCACACCTTTAAAGGATGACTTTTGAGATAACTTATTATGTCCTGTCTCGGGACTCAAAATATATGTGTACTAAATTTAAATTAAAACTGTTCAGCAGTTTAAGCGTGAAGAGGAGTTTAAAAGAAAATATTTTAATAAGTTTATATGTTTTTACTTTGGAATGGTGTCAATGTGATACCATAACTAAATTTGGTACTGCGAATTTATACGAAAACGATACCAAACATGGCCTCGTAGCTTTACTGTTGTAGAAGTCAAAATAAAATTGTGAGCCCTAAATTCTTATTACTTGGCCAAACTTGTGTAGAAGGAAAAGGAAAAATAAAAGTCTTCGGCAGGAATATAAGACACAAATATATATTTTTTTTTTGCGTTACTATTTCAATCATCAAATATAAATATACCTTGATTATATTATTCTAGTGAGATTCTCTATATAAACAAAAACATTTACTTAAAAAATTACAAGGTCGAAATGTCACGGAACTTGTGAGAGTAATATGTGAAAAATAAAAACTTTATGACAAAAAAATCTGGACACAATTTAAGAAGCATCCAATTGCGTCGAGGAATCATCTGTATTTTTGCTTGTTTCATTATCTCCTCGCTTCTTTTTTTGTCCTTTGTATTCTGTAGCAATTTGTTAGATCTGAAAATAAAGATAACTTGCGTCGTCACGGATGTCGATTTATAGGTTTTAGGGAGTGCAGAATTCGAAAACGATGATCATTTTATAATCGAAGATGGCGGCTACGTATTTTGTCATAAAAGTCGTCATGAATATCGTTTTATAGGTTTTAGGAAGTGCCGATTTCGAAAATGATGACCAGTTTTGAATCCAAGATGTGTGCCGTGCACTTTGTCATAAAAGTCGTCATGGATATCGTTTAAGAGGTTTTAGGGAGTGCAGAATTCGAAAAGGATGACCATTTTGGATTCCAAGACGTCTGCCGTGCACTTTGTCATATAAGCCGTCATAGATGTTGATTTATAGGTGTTAGGAAGTGCAGATTTCGAAAATGATGACCATGACCAATACAACGACATCCATGTCGAGTTTTAACATAGTGCATGGCCGCCATCTTGGATTCCAAAATAGTTATTATTTTCGAAATCTGCGCTCCCTAAAACCTATAAAACGACAGCCATGACGACTTTTATGACATAGTGCATGGCCGCCATTTTGGAATCCAAAATGGTCATCGTTTTCGAAATCTGCGCCCCCTAAAACCTATAAAACGACATCCATGACGACTTTTATGACATAGTGCATGGCCGCCATCTTGGAATCCAAAATGGTCATCATTTTTGAAATCTGCGCCCCCCAAAACCTATAAAACGACACCGATGACGACTTTTATGACATAGTGCATGGCCGCCATTTTGGATTTCAAAATGGTCATCATTTTCTAAATCGGGGCCCCCTAAAACCTATGAAACGACATCCATGACGACTTTTATGACATAGTGCATGGCCGCCATTTTGGAATCGAAAATGGTTATCATTTTCGAAATCTGCGCCCCCCAAAACCTATAAAACGACACCCATGACGACTTTTATGACATAGTGCATGGCCGCCATTCCGGATTCCAAAATGGTCATCATTTTCGAAAGTGGGGCCCCCTAAAACCTATAAAACGACATCCATGACGACTTTTATGACATAGTGCATGGCCGCCATCTTGGAATCCAAAATGGTCATCGTTTTCGAAATCTGCGCCCCCTAAAACCTATAAAACGACACCCATGACGACTTTTATGACATAGTGCATGGCCACCATTTTGGAATCCAAAATGGTCATCATTTTCTAAATCTGCGCCCCCCCAAACCTATAAAACGACACCCATGACGACTTTTAAGACATAGTGCATGGCCGCCATTTTGGATTTCAAAATGGTCATCATTTTTGAAATCTGCGCCTCCTAAAACCTATAAAACGACATCCATGACGACTTTTATGACATAGTGCATGGCCGCCATCTTGGAATCTAAAATGGTCATCGTTTTCGAAATCTGCGCCCCCTAAAACCTATAAAACGACACCCATGACGACTTTTATGACATAGTGCATGGCCACCATTTTGGAATCCAAAATGGTCATCTTTTTCTAAATCGGGGCCCCCTAAAACCTATAAAACGACATCCATGACGACTTTTATGACATAGTGCATGGCCGCCATCTTGGAATCCAAAATGGTCATCGTTTTCGAAATCTGCGCCCCCTAAAACCTATAAAACGACACCCATGACGACTTTTATGACATAGTGCATGGCCACCATTTTGGAATCCAAAATGGTCATCATTTTCTAAATCTGCGCCCCCCCAAACCTATAAAATGACACCCATGACGACTTTTAAGACATAGTGCATGGCCGCCATTTTGGATTTCAAAATGGTCATCATTTTTGAAATCTGCGCCTCCTAAAACCTATAAAACGACATCCATGACGACTTTTATGACATAGTGCATGGCCGCCATCTTGGAATCTAAAATGGTCATCGTTTTCGAAATCTGCGCCCCCTAAAACCTATAAAACGACACCCATGACGACTTTTATGACATAGTGCATGGCCACCATTTTGGAATCCAAAATGGTCATCTTTTTCTAAATCGGGGCCCCCTAAAACCTATAAAACGACATCCATGACGACTTTTATGACATAGTGCATGGCCGCCATCTTGGAATCCAAAATGGTCATCATTTTTGAAATCTGCGCCTCCTAAAACCTATAAAACGACACCCATGACGACTTTTATGGCATAGTGCATGGCCGCCATTTTGGATTCCAAAATGGTCATCATTTTCAAAATTGGGGCCCCCTAAAACGTATAAAACGACATCCATGACGACTTTTATGACACAGTGCATGACCGCCATTTTGGATTCCAAAATGGTCATCATTTTCGAAATCGGCACTCCCTAAAACCCATCTCGACTTTTATGACAAAGTGTTTGGCTACCATCTGCATGCAAGACATTTCTATTTATTTATTTATCGTCTTAGGTTAGGTATTTTTATAATATGAATATAAAAGTAAAATATAAAAACACTTACAAAACAATAAAAATACATATAAACACATTATAAAAAACCTAACCTAGGGTGCCGCCAGCAGCGGGGCAAGGCCCAAGCTACCGGTGGTCAGGGCTGCAGAGAGAGGAACCGACGTACTATCCGCGCCGTGTCCAAGATCACCGCCTTCTGCATCTGTCCCTTGATCCAACCACCTAGCGAGAGTCTCTCGAGATGTTGGTCGAGACTCTTCGCTATTAAACCGTTCACTGAAACGACTATCGGGACAATGATCGTCGAATCAACATCCCACATGGCGGTTAACTCGTGAGCCAAGTCTAGGTACTTACTGGACTTGTCCTTCTCGGCCTTCACGAGATTCTCATCATGGGGGATGGTGATGTCAACGAGCATGGCCCGACGTTGCGATCGATCTATTATCACAATATCAGGCTTATTGGCTACAATAGTCCTGTCAGTATTATTTTTACGTACAAAAATGGCCCCCTGTCAACTTCCAACCGAGATTTAATCGATAATTTATTCGATTAATATTCAGATTAATTCAATTTCAATCTATGTTAGGTCGACTAAACTAATCGCGATTAAAATTTGAGGATTAACTTTTTTTATTCCATTAATTAGTCGAATAAACAGTTAATTTATTAAGTCCCATCTCTGACCACGGCATTTTTACACTTTGAGAATATCTGAAAACAAATGAACACAAGGAGCCATTTTGCAAATCCAGTAACTTTGTTATTACTTTTGACAGCGCGTGTCATGTGTCTACACAGAGTCGACACAAAGTCGAAACATTTGCGACTACATTGTGACTGCAATATTTCTCAGCTTTAAACCATATTTATACATCATAATTAACAAGTTTCGTAGTATGTAAAGCGTTATTTCTGTTATTTAAGTATAGTATACGCATCGAAGTACTAAAAATGCATCAAATAATATAGTTATGAACACAGGCACTGAGAAGTAAACAATTTAATTTCCGGCTAAACTAAAACAATGTGGTGGCGCGTTGATTATATTACACTTAGTTTATCAAATCACTCGAGCAGTTTAATTCCCCATTATAATTTAAGTCCTGTTGTAATATAAATGCAAACAATATATAATTACGTCTTGTAATCCGTTTTAGAGATGGCGTATTAATGTCACTTATTTTTATTTAACTATTTTTCCATCTGACAGTTTCCATTTGACAGGAACAAAATGAACGAATGAACGAATGATATTGGCATAAAGTAGTCGCAAACTCGAAACAATGTGTGCACACGGCGACCACACTTTATGTCACTTTGTGTCATGTGTCGACCCTTCCCCATTTCTGGTAACTGTGTCGACACGGCGACGACTCTGCGACTGGAATTGTGACCGAAACAGACGGTGTCGACACAAGATGTGTCTACACCGCGTCGTAACGGTGACTGGAAATGGTTGTATGGGTATTGCCCACAGGAGAGAAAACTAGCGTATTCGCGCGAACTGTACATTTTTCTCCCCTGTGGGCAATAGTTAACAGCTTGTGGCCATGTAAGTAATGATTTTATCATAGTTCTGTAAATAAAAGGAGGACCTTTTTAGGTGGGTTAGGGTTAAATAAGAAAATTAACCTTTATAGCCCTTAACTTTGTGTATGTCCACAGGAAAGAACGTAACACAGTGATCTGTTTGACCCGTGTATATGACGGCGCGACGTCATCGTACCATTGTAAACACGTGCGGCAGGTCGAGTCAGGTATCGGCAAGGTTGAGTCAGGTGTCAGGTGTCACGCTACAGGTGCGCCACTATCCCCACCGCCCCTCCACCGGACTTGTTTGCGTTCCTCTATAAATGCAGGTGCAAAATGGAGTGGGGATCATTATTACTTGGTCCGTGGCTTCGACCTGACGGTCGTGTACCTAGTGTAAATTTGAAATTGTCAAAATAATTATTAAGGTGATTTTGAAGTAAAGCAATAAAATCTGATTTAAAACGCAAGAGTATTTCTTTGACCGTCGCCATGTCTGGCACTTGGACGACATCAGAAGTGTCGGATCCCACGCCACAGCAAACTTCAAATAATACAGATGGAATTTCACTTCTTACCATGTTTTCCACTGGTGTTGAAGCAATCCTTCAAAAAATAGCCGCCGATATTGAAAATTGGTGTTCGCTAAGTGAATTGATCATCGAGAAAAAAAAGCTAGACGGAGTGGACTTGATTTTACCTTACGCACTCTCTTAAGGGCCGAGCTGCGACATGCCTTACAAAAGTACAACCGGATAAACTCTCCTGGGCTACCATTAAAGAAATGTTGATATCATCATTTTCTAAACCAATGATGATGCAGGATTACTTCGATCAAGTAATAAAATTTAGATTAAATGATAAGGAAAGTCCAGCCGAAGCGGGAATGCGTCTGTGGCAGCTTATAGAAAAAATTCCAGATGCCAATCTACCCGAAAACGTTATGACTGGATTTTCTATTTCTGTCCTTTCTCAGTGTGATGACAAAATCCGCCGGGAACTAAATTCAGTGGTTATAAACAACAAACATCAGCTGTTCCGCACACTCCGGAGTTTTACTTTGAAACGGAAACTGGAAGAACCTTCTAGTTCTGAAAACGACCCAAAGAAACAACGGTTGTCGACGTTTCGGATCGCAGAAATGGAGCATGCCATTTCTGCGGAAAAATTGGCCACCGTGGTCAGGACTGCAGAGAAAAACAGCGTCTTACTTCAAAAAACCAGTCGTCTTTCACTAAAACGGAACAGACCAAACCTACCGGAGTCTGCTACGTATGCAACGACCCAGGGCATATTGCTAGCGCCTACCCTATGCGTTGGAAGAAAAGAGAAGATACCACAGCCAGCACCAGCGGCACCAAACAAGTAAACCTGTGTTCGAGGTCTGCGCGAGGTGTGTTACAGATAAGTGATATTCAATTACCTTTTTTATTTGATTCGGGTTCAGAATGCAGTCTTATTAAACAAAGTTATAGCAATCTCATAAAGGGTGAAAGGTTGAATAAGAAATTTATTTTGAAAGGTTTAGGACCCAATAACGTGGTTTGCTCATCACAAATTAAATGTCCGACTACAGTAAATGATTGCCAATTTGATGTGACCTATCATGTTTTACCTGACGAACACTTGACTGATGATGTTATATTAGGGCGTGATATTCTCGAGGAGGGCATTAAGGTTGAAATTAGTGTCGATAATTTGGTCTTAATCACACATAAAGTTTCCAATACTTGTTCCAAATCAGATCTTTTTGATATGACAACTATTGATACGGATCTCTCAGGTCAGGAAAAAGAACTAATTTCATCCAGAAATTTCCCTCTTCCCGCGTAACGACTGGCGAACTTAAGATTGATTTGATAGACCCCAACAAAACCGTGCACAGGCGACCGTATAGATTGTCCCCCGCTGAATCAGATATTGTAAACAATAAAGTGCAAGAATTACTAGATGCAAACATAATTCGTGAGAGTTCTTCTCCATTTGCGAGCCCGATTTTATTAGTAAAAAAGAAGGACGGTTCAGAACGTATGGTAGTGGATTATAGGGAGCTCAATAGCAATACTCGTACAGATAACTACCCCTTACCACTTATTAACGATCAAATAGATAAATTGCATGGAGCTCACTATTTTTCAACCATAGACATGGCGTCTGGCTTTCATCAAATCAAAATGCACGAGGATTCTATAGAGAAAAGTTCGTTTGTGGTCCCATCAGGACAATATGAATGGTTAACAATGCCGTTCGGGCTTAAAAATGCTCCTAAGGTTTTTCAGAGGTCCATTAATGCTGCCCTTAAGCCCCTTAAAGATGATAAAATTTTAGTTTACATGGATGACGTGCTTGCTACATCAGAAACTGTTGAAGAAGGATTAGCCCGCCTTGATAAATTGCTCAGTACCTTGTCTAAAGCTGGGTTTTCGTTTAATTTCAAAAAATGCTCGTTTATGAAAAAGAAAGTAAACTATTTAGGCTATGTCGTTTCAGCTGGAGAAGTCCTTCCTAACCCTAGAAAAATTGAAGCTCTCAAAAATGTCCCCGCGCCAAAAACAGTAACCCAAGTCAGACAGTTTATTGGGTTAGCTACATACTTTCGCCGATTTATTCCGAACTTTTCAAAACTTATGAAACCTATATATCCTCTCACAGCAGCCGGTAAAGGTAAAATAACTTGGACAGATGAACATGACAAAATTCATAAGGAAATAGTTAATTACCTTGTATCTGAACCCGTTTTAAGGATTTTTGATCCATCCTTGCCCATCGAACTGCACACTGACGCAAGCAGTGAAGGGTATGGCGCAGTTCTTATTCAAAAAAAAAACAATGTGCCCCATGTTGTCAGTTACTTTAGCCAAAAAACCACTGATGCAGAGAGTCGCTACCACTCCTACGAATTAGCGACATTGGCAGTTGTCAAATCAGTCGAATATTTTAGGCATTATTTATACGGCCGCAAGTTCACAGTTTTCACCGACTGTAACGCATTAAAATCATCGCACACAAAAAAGGATTTGACGGCGAGAGTCCACAGGTGGTGGGCTATATTACAATCATATGATTTCGACATAATTTATAAAGAAGGAAAATCTATGGCCCATGCAGACTTTCTTTCGCGAAACCCGATTGAAAATTGTGATGTCAAGCCTTGTGCTACAAAATCAAGTCGTGTGAAAATTGTAAACTTGTCCGAATTAGAAACTGGCTGGCTGTCTGTTGAACAGTTACGTGACCCTGAGATAGCCGATATCATATCTAAGTTGCGGGCTAACGAGCTTCCCTCTGACGTGGCACACACCTACGACATCAGGCAAGGCATCCTCTTCCGGAAAATTGAGCGTGGAAAAGTTACAAAATGGCTACCTATTTTGCCGCGTTCATTGATTTGGTCTGCGATTAATCACGTTCACAATGAAATAAAACATCTTGGCTTTGAAAAAACACTTGACAAATTATATGACCTGTACTGGTTCCAAAACATGTCAAAATTTGTCAAAAAATTCATTGATTCATGCGTAGCGCGGGGCGCGTCAGGCGCTCAACAAGTCCGTTTACACCCGATTCCAAAACTTACTATCCCATGGCATACTATTCATCTTGATTTAACTGGAAAACTTAGCGGAAAAAGTGAGCGTAAAGAGTATTGCTCTGTTATCATAGACGCCTTTACAAAATATGTCCTCCTGGAACACACTGTAACACTGAACTGTTCTGACGCGATAAATGCTGTTAAAAATGCAGTTAATCTATTTGGCGCACCAAAGCGAATAATTGCCGATAGGGGCCGATCGTATGACAACACTCATTTCAAGAACTTTTGTAAAGATAATAATATCGAACTCCATCTCATTGCAACCGGAGCTAGCAGGGCAAACGGACAAGTTGAACGCGTTATGCGAACTTTGAAAGGTCTACTAACCATAGTAGAGTGTGATTCACAAGTTCGGTGGCAGGACCAATTAGGAGACATTCAGTTAGCTTTGAATAGTACCCGTTGTAGAGTCACAGGTTACACACCTTTGGAATTAATGCTTGGTATACAAGGTAATTCATTAGAACTCTCAAAAATATCACCGAACATAAATGGCATCGAACGACTTGACCTTGAATCAATCAGATTAAATGCATCCAATAATATCCAAAAACACACACAGTCAGACACCATTCGATTCAATAGAGGCGAAGCTCGAGTACGACCCTTTTTGGTAGGAGATTTTGTATTTGTAAAATGCGAAGAAAGGCATCAAACCAAATTGGACCGTAAATATAAGGGGCATTTTAAAGTCATTGCTATTTTGGACAATGACCGGTACGAATTGACGCATGTAAATGGAACCAATAGAGTCTTTAAATATTCCCATGAAAAATTACGTGAAGTACCCCGTGGCTTGATAGAAGTGGCAGAAAATCTTAGTCATGATGACGTGACGGCGACTGACAATAATAACGACATACAAGTCGATGAAGTATACCCGATTCAGGGTAATGCATTACAAAGTCGTGATTCTCGTAAGTCCTCGGTAGAGTCACTTGAGTCCCAGCCTAGGCTTGTCGTCACTGATGCAATGGTACATAGAGAATATTAAAATAAAATAGTCACAAAAAAAAGGGAATTAAAAAAAAAGTAATAAGAATATCCGGCCCAGTTAAAACTGAAGGGGTACTGAAGGACCAATAACGGTCGGTCCAGTGACAATAGTAGTCCTGAAGAGTCCATAGACCGGTCCAGGCTTTTCATACACTGAAGGACAACAAAAGAAAAGTCGGTCCAGTGGAAAAAATAATAATAATAATAAAAAATTAGAGATTAGTTCATACTGAAGGGCCCAATGGGGCTGGACCAGTGGCGTTTCTGACTTGAATTATCACCCTCGATTGTTTCTTCTTCTTCACTTTATTAATTCCTAATTACTGGGTCAGGATGAGCGAGCATTCACTTTTACTTTTCTTTCCCAGATATTTGAAAGTGCTCGTACGAGGACGTACGCATGTCAGCATGGCCGTGACGGCGCGACGTCATCGTACCATTGTAAACACGTGCGGCAGGTCGAGTCAGGTATCGGCAAGGTTGAGTCAGGTGTCAGGTGTCACGCTACAGGTGCGCCACTATCCCCACCGCCCCTCCACCGGACTTGTTTGCGTTCCTCTATAAATGCAGGTGCAAAATGGAGTGGGGATCATTATTACTTGGTCCGTGGCTTCGACCTGACGCTCGTGTACCTAGTGTAAATTTGAAATTGTAAAAATAATTATTAAGGTGATTTTGAAGTAAAGCAATAAAATCTGATTTAAAACGCAAGAGTATTTCTTTGACCGTCGCCATGTCTGGCACTTGGACGACATATATTTCAGCATAATTAATTAGTAAAACGCTCTACACATGTACCGTAACTTTGTGTAAGTATATTGCCGCCAAGACCTGCAAGCAACCAGTGAAGACCTGCGGGCACTGCGGACACGCTGAAAACGAGTGCGAGAAAAAAGAGGACCCTCCAAAATGCGCAACCTGCACTTACTACAAGAAGCCCAACAACCACAAAACAGGTGACCCTGATTGTCCTGCTAAGAAAATGGCCGAACAAAGGTTTATAAATTCAATTGACTATGAAGGCGCTTGCTTATGAATATGACTTTCAGATTTAATAAATGTTTTAGACAATTTTTATTTTTAATCCGAGTCAAAATTACGACGATGTAGAAAAATTACTAACGAACCCTAAATAAGTAAATAATTATTTTGTTTTTCTTGTTTCTGACGCACTAAGCGCAAAACATGTTTTTGCTACGTTGCGTTATGTAAATATGTGACATACACCACTAACCTAGATTATGATTAGTCATTATTGTCAAGTAATTGAAATTAGAATTATATAGTTTGTTTTTATATTAAGCACATAATAACATTGATTAGCAATAATTTTATAATGTAAACTTATCTAATTGATGTCTACCTAAATGCACACTTGTAAGTTTTTCCTTTTGGTAATTAATATTTTTCTACCTGAGATACAGGATTTTCCTAGTTCAGGTAGAAGTCATTGAAAAAACGTACTTTATAAGATATTCTTGACCTAATGTTAAATGTATGACTATGTTTTCTAAATAAATATATTATTATTATTATTTTCTCTTTATTTATTTATCGTCTTAGGTTAGGTATTTTTATAATATGAATATAAAAGTAAAATATAAAAACACTTACAAAACAATAAAAATACATATAAACACATTATAAAAAACCTAACCTAGGGTGCCGCCAGCAGCGGGGCAAGGCCCAAGCTACCGGTGGTCAGGGCTGCAGAGAGAGGAACCGACGTACTATCCGCGCCGTGTCCAAGATCACCGCCTTCTGCATCTGTCCCTTGATCCAACCACCTAGCGAGAGTCTCTCGAAATGTTGGTCGAGACTCTTCTCCTCTTATTATTATTATTTGTATGTCTTTTCCATATCTCGGGACCATGGGGTCCCGGACCTTTGGGAGGCGTACGTGGGGCCGAAGCCAACAGCGCAGAGGCCCTTTAAGACACTTTAATCTAAAAGCAAGGGATACACGTGGCGGATACCATCCCCGAACGCACAATGTGATACATCAAGAGATGGTCCCCGCCAGGTGCAAAGACTATTGCAGTGCAGCACTTTTGTGCTGCGATGGGAACTAAGGTCATGGGCTATAGATTTGAAAGTTGGATGGACTGGATAATGGGCTATGGGAGAGACTAGCGGACACCTGCCGTGACAATCAGTCTCAAAATTGTATAAGACAGGTGGTGACTCGCCAACTCATTGAGTGGGCCCCGCAATGGCCGCACGCACAGTGCGACAACAGGGCAACACTTTGGAGCGGCTGTGAAGTTGTCGAGAGGTGAGTCTGCGGTAGCCAGATCCCGGTAATCCGTTCAAGGGCCGCCGGCGTTATGACATTTTACACTTCCAACCTGGAGCATAGGTCCCGCTCTTGCGACTCCACTCTGGCCGGCCAATCAAGGCAAGCACAGAGGCGAGGGCCAGATGACAGGGCCCTCTGGAATAGGGGTCCGCGGTGTCGCCACTCACCGTCAGCTCGCCACAAGCTGCCCCCGCGGGGTTATTATTATTATTATTATATGTCGCTGCCATTTGTTTAAATGAGCCAGCTAATTACACGATTAACACCACGACGACGACGAGCACGATTAGGCCGTTCATTAAACGCTGGCATTTGATGCCAGCATCCCAAAGTAATCCTAGCCACAATATAAATGTGAAAAACAGGCCAAGTTCTCTCAAGCAAAAAGTACGAGTAGACTGTGATATCTGTATGATACGTGTATTCATTTTATTTTACTCAACAGCAATAATATGTAGCTATTTCTCTACCTACAGCAATAGCAATGTATCAAACCTTTTAGAGTCCGTGCACAATGGTTTTCAGTGTTTTAATGATAAATGTATGTCTACCTCCACACTATAGGATGCTCCGCGTTTGTATGGAATAAAAAATATAATAATATATTTGTAATCTTTTCTCCACACCCCTCTGGGACCCTCCCTTTGTTCTATTATGACGTAGTAATCTATGTGCCAAATTTGTCACATCTGCTCATTGTTTACTGGTCGCCCAGCATTACTTCAGAATTCCAACAATAACCCCCTACAATAACAGCCCTAATCATACCACCCCATAGACTAGGAATCCTCTAGACGGAGTTTAGAGCAATTATTTCATGCAACCGATGCTGCCAAAAATGCGGGGGTGCGCGGGACGAGGTGAGCGAAGTCCCGTGCCGTGATTGGTCCGTTCAAACGACGAACGAGTTCACGGACGTCACACAAACACACTTTCGACTCGAACATGGAGTAAAATTACCGTATGCGTGGCAGCGGGGGTAGCGCGACTATACTCAGTCTAGAGGATGTTTTGTCTGTGTACCACCCAGACACAGACAATCCAAACAATAGGTAAATAAAAAACACATTAATCAAAAAATAAGAAACTGCCCGGTGTATGTTTTATTTAGTTGTAACGAAATAGGAAAAAATGTAATAAAACCATTAAAGCACCTCCAGGGTACCTACCTATTTTTTTTGGCCAAGTTAATTTCGTACATTTTAGTATGGCACAATTGCTTTATTATGAGCGACCTCTAAATAATGTTTGATTGTTCTCAAAGTTAGTTTACATAATTTTTATACATTTTATACATCTTAAAACTATCATACATATTACACACAATATGTTTTAAAACTAAAAGCCATCAAAACATATCATGCTTGCGATATATTACCACAAAACAGATAGGTACAGAAATCAATCTACATACAAAGTGCGCTCGAGCAACGCACACATAGGGCCCGATTCGGATTTTGAAATAGATATCTTTTAGACATCACCAAGATACGATAACGATATGTTTAACATCTAACCTGTCAAATTTGACATTTCCGCGATTCTGGAGATACTCTTGAACGATTTCCACAGGATATGACTTAGAGATCCAATTCACATCTAATAGATATCTTACTCTATCTAACGTAAAAGTGACATTGGTTACCCGAATTGCGCTGCAAAAGAGAACAAGCTGATTTATTTATTTATTACAATATACTTACACAGCATTACAGTTCGCACCAAAGCGCTGGCTAATTATACATGCAAGTAGCAAAAATAGTACATAATTATAATTACATTGAATTATAATTTAGTCCTGCAAATAATAATAAAAATTAAAAATATGTCAAGTGATTTAAAATGTGCTATCTACTAGGTAATATACAATTTCATGTCAAACAACAATACAATATTAAACAATATTAAGCGAATTGCCATCGCAATCCAGCGCGGGAACGCTGCCTGCGTATTGGGCACCCTCCCGAGGGCACCAAATTTTGATAGGTATTTTTAATTTTTAGTTATAGTTATTTTAATTGTAGTTAGTTTTAATTTTATATTCCTATTTATGTCTTTTAGTATTTTATGTAATTTAATATTTTGTCAGTGCAATAAAGTCAGTAGTATCTTGATTTAAAGTAAATATTAAACAATAGAAAAGAAAATAAATCAAATCAAACTGATATCTAAACTATAACGTATCTAGAATGAATCTAGTACGTGTCGTCTCTTGTGAATATCTTGAAGTTCGAATACGGCAGTAAGACACTGCTCACGGACACGATATCTCGGACCGGTTGGGACCAGAGGGGCTACCGTGAAAACCGAAATTGGCAAATTGCGGGGATCTTTCTCCTTCACTCCAATGAATAATTAGAGTGACAGAGAATAATTCCGCAATTTGCGAACTTCGATCTTCGCGGTGATAGCCCAGTGCGAGCGAGAGTGCCATCCGCTCTGAGACACGCGTCTGTGAACTTATTTGTGCAATCAATTATGCTCACTTAATAATTTTATAATGAACAGTCAAGAAATTTAATTTCAGTAACATTTCGTACTTTGTCACAGTGACAACAGTATGAGGTCCCCAGTGACTTTTAGTTATACTAGCGACCCGTCCCGGCTTCGCACGGGTTAACAATTTAATACACCTCAAGAATCACTCTATTGATAGGTGAAAACTGTATAAAAATCCGTTCAGTAGTTTTTGAGTTTATCGCGATATATACAAACATACAAACAAACAGACGCGGCGGGGGACTTTGTTTTATAAGGTGTAGCGATAGTGATATGTTATGTTAATCATGTAATTTTATAGCGATAAACTAAAAAGGTTGATAAAATGATTAAGTATTGCGAAAATACTATTTGGAATCAACTCTATCTAGTAGCGTGACGTCATTTTCTTTTAATGGCATGACATGAATGTATATTTACTAGGTTAATTGTTTGAATTACTTAGGTAACTATATTTCTTGGTTATTTTACTTGTTTGCATAGTCTAATAAAACATGGTCTTCTCTTCCCAGAGTGACACAAGACTACATCACAACAACTTTGCCACTTTATATAGCGCTATCGCATATTATCATATAGCGCTGTCGCATGATGACGTAGGCTTGTGTCAGTCACGTGACCTAGAAAAGACGGGCAGAGAGTACCAGGCGGAGTATATTATTATACCATGACTTGTTTGTTAAATAATAAAGTACTTTGTAAATATAACTTTGCCAATGAACAAACTGAATCTTGAGTCTGCATACGCTTTTCAAGTCACGTCTAACCTCTAACAAATACCTAACAAAGGCGAGGCATTCACTATTAACATTAAGAGATTTAAGAGGAAAGGGGACCCTAGCCGCTCCTCCATACAAACGTGGTCCCCATTTTCCTCTCTCATTTTGGAAAATATTTTTATATAATTTGCTGTAAGTATATAAACCGTTGAAGCGCTGGTGGCCTAGCGGTGAGAGCGTGCGACTTGCAATCTGGAGGTCGGGGTTCAAACCCCGGCTCGTACCAATGAGTTTTTCGGAACTTATGTACGAAATATCATTTGATAATTACCAGTCGCTTGTAAAAACTAGTGCCGACGTCAAATCATGGGATTAGTTGTCAAGCGAACCCCAGGCTCTCATGAGCCGTGGCGAAATGCCGGGATAACGCGAGGAAGAAGAAGAAGAAGAGAAGAAGAGAAGAAGAAGAGTTGTAAGTATATATATAAACCATAGCTACGTTTGCCTTTTTTAGATTTTTTAACTATTATAAAAATTAGGAGCGAAACAGATTTCATACAATTTTTGAAATGCCCCTAACTCTTAAAATATTTAATAATGAAAAAATCTTAAAAAATCAAACGTAGGGGCATAGTTATGTTTGGTATGCAACAAATTGTGTGAAAATGTTTCCAAAAATGTTAATATCCAGAAAGAAAAATGAGGATTACGTTTGTATGAAAACGCGATTTTGCGCGGGTCCTTCACTTTCATCTTAAGAGGAAACTAGGATGGACTTGGATTGGGTCGGAAGCCAAATTAAAACCAAAATCTGCATATAAACTTAGCGGATATAATATGAGCGTGAGTTTTATTTTACTGAATGCCCTTAGGAAAAATAAAGTTATAAACTAAGTATCAAATGTCTTTTTTGAGTTAAAATACTTACTGAACTTTAACTTTCGGGACGACTTTGCCCCAAGGGACGGAGATGTGACATGTATCCGTTTTAAAAAGTTTTGCGGGTATGTTTGAGTTAGATACAATTTTGGAATTATTAGAGATTCATTCTACTTTTTAGCCTACTTTAATAAAATAATATCTGGTAAACCAAGCTTTGCTCTGAAAACATATAAAAACTCAAAAATACGCGTTTTCCCAGAGATAAGACCCAGATCGTTTTTCGCTCCCGAAAACCCGCATATAGCAAATTTCGAAACGTCGTTTACGAAATCGTTAGAGTCGTTTCGAGATCCCCGAAATATATAAACTTAATATACTTACATATAAATAAATAAATATACAAAATTGCTCGTTTAAACTCTCGTTACACCGAGCCGTGTCCAGGCCGGAGCTTCCAGCGCTTCCTTTTCTATGGAAAGCATCACGTGATCGCCTGTCTTGTCATAGAAAACTAAGCGCCGGAAGCTCCGGCCCGGACACGGCCCAGTCTAACGTTAGTCATGCTTAAAGGTATAAGATATCTTAACAAGTTTTTTTTTTTGTTATGGATTTTTGTGGTCCGAAATAAATGATTTTTATTTTATTTTATTTAATAAAATAAATTATAAACAAATAGAAACAAGTCCATCCATAGTTCGTGGTCATCATTGCAGGCCTCGTCAAGTAGACACAAAAGCGAATCAGCTACAGACTTCGTCACATACTAACAAATGATGTAATCCGCAACAGGCTTTGTTAATCTTAACCACTGGATCACTTGCACCATTCCACTAACCCGTGGTTAAGCGGTTAAACCATTAACTTAAAGTCAAATTGTACTGGTAACCATGGTAACGCCAGTTTTAACTGGTTAACCCCGGGTTGGTGGAATGGTGCAAGTGGGCCTAAATTAAACTAGCCTAAGGTGCCACCCCGGACCGTAGCCGGCCCAAACGTCTCCATTACACTGACAGCGCTGCCCCGTTGAATTACCATGAAGATATTATCGGCTCGATTCGGAAAATGAATCAGATTTCTTCTAGACTTCAACAAGTTACGATATGGATAATTTAAAGATATTTGTAAGATAGATATGTCAAATTTGACGTTTCCACGATTCTGGAGGTCCTCTTGAACGATTTCGACAAGTTATGGTTATGACTTAGATATCCAAGTCACATCTAGTCGATATCTAATGTAGATCTAGTTGATCTCTAAATCGCCTCTAGATCTTGTGCTTATCTCGAAATCCGAATAGGCCTGTATGTTGGACAAGGCCGTCTAGCCAACATGCCAATCGCTTAACTCCGTAGCGAATGAAACGCAACTGTTATAGAGCTGTTTCCCACTGACGTACAGTTTTTTGCGGGTACGGTTTTTTGCAGGATCCAAGTTTCTGTAGTATGCATGCAGGATCCCACAAACAGAATCCTCATGTGAAAGTTGCTATATTAGCACCTATCCTAAAACGGGATCCTGCAAAAAACCGTATCCGCAAAAAACTGGAGGTCAGTGGGAAACAGCTCTTACGGTTGCAAAATATGAAAGAGTGATAAATAGAGAGACACAAAGCGTTTCGTTGTTGTAGCGCAAGCGATTGTCACCTTGGCTAGGCCTGCAGGTACAATCTGGAGCAACGATCACAACCCCTGCCTAAGTACGAGTATCTCTTAGTTGCCGACCCAATTTCCACACAACCCTTAATTACTGCTACCTATCTACCTACTTTAATTCAAAAGGTTACATGTAGGTAAGTTAAAAAGTACCTACTTAATATTTACTAAAACCAAAAAGAATAGATAGTATAGAGAGGTCCTGTCATAGTAAATTTTGTAGTCACAGTAAATTTACTGCTATCTATCAACACACGACTAAAACTCGGAAAACGTATAAAATTATCAAAAAAATGTATGTATGGATAAATGATTTTATTATTTTTATATAATTTTGTTCATTCACTGATATCGATGTGTTAAAATTGTTAAATATGAAACGGTGTCGTCACGCCATCTAGCCGAACATAGGTTAAAGGTGTGTGCGGCATCTATCCGAGAATGACTTTTTCTTGATATCTGAGGCACGTTTTTTCCTTAGACTTTATTCATCATATACGAAAGTTACAGTTACATACCTATGCTAAAACTGAAGGATAATAGTCGACGAATAATGTATTTCTATTAAAGTTTTGTACTTAAATTAGTTCAATGAGAATATCGTGAGAGATGAATGAAAGGATTATGTATGTCTGGATAGGAGCCCCTAATGTTATATAATATAATATATATACATATGTACACAATATAAGTGTCATTATGATCATCGGATTTAATAACATTGGTTTGAATTGAAATACTCTGACCCATGTGAATGTAAATCAAAATTTACAAAACAACTCATCTCTAAATCTCACTTATTGGTTACTTCGCACAGACTATAAAGTCTAGTTTTGCAATGAACGCCTTTGGTCCGAATAATTATCAATAATCATTAATACCACTGCCTCAAATTGTTTATTTTGTTAACGGCAGTGTGAATTATTTTTGAATAATTCTGCTGGTACAGACCAAAAGTATCTGGAATACATTTCCAAATAGAGATATTTATGTAGAGTTTGCGTTCAAAAGTAATGCTAGGCATATTATATTGATATTTACGCAACATTGTTTAAAATTTTAAAAGGCGGGGGGTTGGGGTATTTGCGTTTAAATGAACTTGTTATTGTTATAAAAATAATGAAACAGTATTTCAATATTATTTAAAATAACTGTAACTCCTCGAATTTCAAATGAGCTTAGAAGCTTTTTTTTGTTATTTTCTAAAAATACATATATATATATATATATATATATATATATATATGTATATATATTTAATTTAATTATTTATAGATGTATTTAGTTCATAAGTTATTTATTTGTTTTTCTACTGTCTTTTTCCTATGAAATAAATTAATTTAAAGTCTCTACACAATGATATCTTAAAAAGTAGCTCATAATAATGTCAAATATATTTACTATTGATTAATGAAAGAAACTGTGACTGAAACCTCTTGCGTACCATTTTATGTTGTTCAAAATTCTTGTAAAACAAATTTTTACACGAAATCGCTACTGTGAAACTACTAAAATGGCGGTGTTATGCCTCTCATGTACGAATTTCAACTCGAATGAACTACTTCAGAATTTATTTATTTATTACAAGCTTTTATTTAGTTTCACCTGACCGTTGTCTGTCTGTCTGTAATCAAATCTTGCAAGTTAAATGTTGTTTTTGGGGTTTTTAGAATTGTCTCGATGAGTATTAGTTGCCTGTGGAAAGAAAAGTACAGTCGGCGATTAAAGCTTGTACCAAAAATGAAATTTTTGCCAAAAACTTATTTACTTTGACTTGTTCACAGATAACATGCGTCGGAGCGGCGTGGGCATACTGGGGCGAGCGCGGGCGCGGACTCTCAAGATGACGGTCACCATCGTTATAGTCTTCTTCACCTGCTGGTCACCGTATTACTGCTACTGTCTGTGGTAAGAGATTCCACGCTTTTCTAGACACATTCAAGGCCCTCACTCTTACAGACAAAACATTTATAGCGCTTATTATGTTATTACATCTACGCGGTCGCCGGGCACTTTTTGTAGGGAGGCCGGTCAACTTAAGCTGACACCCTAGAATCGGTTTACTAACGAATGGGCCAAAAAGTTTCCAAAAGGATCACATCCCAAACTATGTTTCCCAAATTATCATTTCCCGTCAACGTCAAAAAAAAAAACATTCTTATTGCCAAAAATATGTAGTAAATGATCACTAAAATTATAACTGCATTTTAATGTAAAATGATAACCAAATTTGTTACATCTTGCTATTTTATTAAGGCAAATAACACCAAAGTAATCAATGTAACCCAAAAATAGTAAATAACCACCAATATTTAAACCACATTTTAGTTTAAAATGTCATGCAAATTTTTTACATCTCGTTAATTAATCCACTTCGATGACCTTTTTCTAGTACATAGTATTTCGTTTCTGTAAGGATCGCATTTCTAACCTAACCTAACCCTCTTTTTTAATAGCATTTCGATTCTGTGAGGGTCACAGTTCTAACCTAACCTAACCCACTTTTCTGATAGCGGTTCCGTTTTGTGAGGATCGCAGTTCAAACCTAACCCAACCCACCCAAATTACGTAGAATTTAACGTACCTATATTAACATAGCAAAAAGTACAAATTTAAATAGAGATGCCTATTTGTCAAATTTGCGAAGTGACAATTTTGACCAAACATCTTTTTGGAATATAATATTATACAATAAAAAACGTTTGCTAAATAAGTTTTTATCCTAATAACATTTGACAAAGTAAAATCATGCCAAATGATAATTTAACCAAATAAATTATATGCGAAGTGTAACTTTGCTAAAGATTCCTTTGGGAAATGAAACTATTGCGATAAGTTTGTTGTGAAGTGAAATTTGGCGAAACGTATTTGGCCCAAACGAAAGTACACCCCTAGAATCATCTAGAATCGTAATGGCAGTTCTCCGTTCCAAGTAATATCAGGGACAGCGTTTAATCTAGTTGAGTTTAAGTGTAAAAATATAAAACATTTAATATTTTTCAACACCTACTGACATAATTATGTAAATTTATTGATTTCCGCTACCTACCTAATAAAGGTTGTCTGATAGAGATCGCTTTTAAGCGATAAGACCGCATGTTGTTTACCTCTGCTTGTATTTCTGTTTTCTCTTATTGAGGTGTGCAACAAAGAGTATTTGTATTGTATTGTATTTTTGGCAAAGCGAAGCAAATAATGATAGTATACTAGCCAAAAACAACGAAATTTTATTTAGGTACTCATCATATTTTGATGTTCTAAGGCCCGCTTGCACCATCCCAGTAAAAGTGACATTCCATTTCCTACTGCAGCTGCAATACTGTTCATTTTACTATGGAAATTGACAATGACAGCGACGCGTTTCCATAGTAAAATGAACAGTACTGCAGCTGCAGTTGGGAATGGAATGTCACTCTTACTCGGGGTTAAGCGGTTAAACCATTAAACCAGTGTCAAATTATAGTGGTAACCATGGTCACTCCAGATTTAACCGGTAAACACCGGGTTAGTGGAATGGTGCTAAGCGTATTTACCCAAATACCTACACATTATTTACCTTCCTTAAACAAAACATTACGTAGTACTTAACAAAAACTAAAAGGGTCCAACAGGTCTCCATCGCCATACAGCGGGGTAACGCTGCTAGTGTGATGGGGACCTTTGGACCCGGCATGGCTCAGAACGGGTTTTAGTTTCTTAAGTTTTATACATATGCATGTATACATAATATGTAAAATATAAAAGCTAAAATAATATATATAGATAAAAAATAATAAAAAATACACGTAATCTTGAATTGGGATGGGAGGGAGAGAGGAGAGCCTTACAATTACCAAATATCACCAAGGGGAAGGGAGGAGGTCAAAAGTAGGCAAAATATGTACCAGCGCCCTAATAAAGCAAAATTACCTACCTATACTCAGATCTCAATTCGCTCGCGGCTCGATTCGGGAAATGAATTAGAGACTCACTAGATATGAAATAGTAAAGATATGTGACGTTCCACGGAAAAAGGTACCTTATGGCGACTGGCGCCGCGATTCGGGAAATGAATTAGAGATTCACTAGATACGAAATAGTGAAGATATGTGACGTTCCACGGAAAGGTACCTTATAAGGCTGGCGCTTACGTCACATACCGCCGCAATAATATTGGAGCGCCGTTAATAATAGCATTAGCGCCAACCGCCATAAGGTACCTTTACCCGTAGCCGTGGGACGTCACATATCTTTACTATATCGTATCTAGTTAATCTCTAATTCATTTCCAGAATAGCGCCGTCGCTCTAGATCCTGACTGGCACACAATACAACTGCATACGAACTTAATATACATACTTAAATAAAACATATTATGTTAATTATTAATTAAATAACTAACCTACAAAACTTAAACTAAATCTAAAAATAAATAAAACTAAACTTAAAATAAATTATTAAAAAAATATCCACCTGCGGCATGGTGCCGTAGATGCTGGCAGCATTTCCTCGCTGTATCGCAATACTTATTCTTTGTGCGAGGAAGCTGCACAGATCTATGTTATTTTATTAAATGAGTACAGTCATGGGCGCCCTACACCCTACTAGGGCGTGGCAACATATTTATACGTACAGTCACCTGCAATAATATGTTACACAACGAAGGCCGCAGAAATATCTGACACGGTCTTATTTGTAGAGCCATAAGAGCGTGTCACATATTTTTGCGGCCTTCGAAGAGTAACATATTAATTCAGGTGACTGTACATAGGTACACACTTATGATCTTAATTAAATGAATATGCTGTTCCTGAGCGTAATTGTGATTTTAAAGTTACGTTTAGGCCTCGAGCTTTTACCTTACCTTACCTCTGTTACATGAATTTGAATATTCAGATATTGTTCAAACACGAGCGTTGTTGTGGATATTGACTACATGATCCACAGACAAAACATCCTCCAGACTGAGCATAGTCGCGCTACCCCCTCTGCCACGCATACGGTAGTTTTACTCCATGTTCGAGTCGAAAGTGTCTTTGTGTGACGTCCGTGTCTTTGAACAATCACGGCACGGGACTTCATCACCTCGTCCCGCGCACCCCCGCATTTTTGGCATCATCGGTTGCATGAAATAATTGCTCTTAACTCCGTCTAGAGGATTCCTAGTCTATGACATGACCAGAACGGATTAGTCCAGGGTTTCTCAAACTGTAGTATTTTTTAAATTCGATTACAATAGGGAGTATTACTGCAATCTTTTGCCGCCAGAGTGCAGCAGCAACAAGTGCACCCAATAAACCATAGAGTAACTTATACATACTGGGCCTTAAACAGTTTTTTTCAGGCCTATTCGGATTTCGAGATAATCACAAGATCTAGAGACGATTTAGAGATCAACTAGATCTACATTAGATATCGACTAGATGTGACTTGGATATCTAAGTCATAACTTGTCGAAATCGTTCAAGAGGACCTCCAGAATCGCGGAAACGTCAAATTTGACATATCTATCTTAAAAATATCTTTAAATTATCCATATCGTAACTTGTTGAAGTCTAGTAGAAATCTAATTCATTTTCCGAATCGAGCCGTTTGACAAGTATTCACTATGACATTGATGCATCAATTCGGTTCGTTTACAGGTCGCTTACCGCGAAACGCAAAAATCGTAATTTCGTTATATGCCTTTCTAACGATCAAATAAGCAAGAGTGATAGCCGGCAGACACCGAATTTTTGATTTTCGTGTTTCGCACCTTAGCGACTTAACGGATTTTCTCGTTTGAGATATCGTAAGATTCGTCTTTGTGTTTCAGACATTAACTGTACTATTAGATTTTAAATTAATTTTAACTTTACTTAACTTTTTTAATATCTTGCTCCACTGCCTTTGAATTGTAATGAAAAATGAATAAACGCTTCTTTGAAAAATATATTTTCATTTTTGGACAATATTTTGGGCAAGCTGGCACGCTTTTTTTCGGGACATGAATAAATCATTTGAATAGTATAGGTAAAGTGAATTTTTGCAAGACATTTGTCCTTGACTAAAACGTCAAAAACAAACTAAAAACTTCAATTTTGCGTGAGCCCAACCGTTTAATGTAGTTTCTGGGCCTGATTCGGATACGATAACGATATGTTTAAGATCTAACCTGTCAAATTTGACATTTGCGCGATTCTGGAGATACTCTTGAACGATTTCCACAGGATATGACTTAGAGGTCTAATTCACATCTAATAGATATCTTACTCTATCTAACATTCTAACGTAAAAGTAACATTGGTTGCCCGAATTGCACTGCAAAAGAGAAATAGTTGATATCTAAACTATAACGTATCTATTGTACGTGTCGTCTCTTGTGAATATCTTGAAGTTCGAATATGGCAGTCTATTTTTCTCTCACGTTGCTGTTCATCTGACTGAAATTGTCTGAAAAATTGTTAGTAAACACCATGTTTATAGCAGTTTATTTCGTTAGGATTTAAACCGACATATTTCTTCAGTCCGATATGCATCAGATATGCCGATATCACATATACAAGTGAAAAATATTTTAAACTACGAATACCTACATTTCTGACATAACTCCAAAGCGTTATTGAATATAAGCGGAATTGAATAAAATATATTTAATTCTTATCTGCTCAACAGAAACGTTTGATCTCTTGAGTACATGAAAACTGTATAATATTAACTGATATACCTTTGAGTGTTTTAATTCAATGGTGATAAACAAGTCACACACCATAATCCATATGATGTCCACAGTCCATATGATATCTCCTGAGCTAACTAACATTTGCAACACAAAACACACACGTTATATCGTATAGATTCACGGTAGTAGCATTTTGAGGGACAAATACTGGTTACTGTACTGTACCGTACTGTAAATAGTGGTTATGGTACTGGCTAATACCTACACATATTGCATTATTGAGTACTCGGACGAATTTAGGCACTTGCCATTCAGTAGAATATAGACCGACCGCTTAAATGAGTCCTCGCCTGCGCGATACGGGGACGACGGGGTAGGACGACTAATGGCCTGTGCACACCGGCTGCGTGTGCGTGACGTGCACGTGCGCGTGCGTCGTTGTAGTATACTAGTAGAGATCCTTATGAGAGATGACTCACCGCTTGCGTGACGTGTGCGTGTGCAGCTCCAACATTTTAGCGCACGCACACGCGCACGTCACGCACACGCAAGCCGGTGTGGCTCGGCCTTAAGGGTGGGTAAGGTGCGGGCGGCAGGCGTATTGCACGGACTCATTTAAGCGGTCGGTCTATATACCTACCCCAAATAATATAAACCTCTCGTAAAATATGAAAGTTTTACGAGAGGTGACGCCGTAACCCCTAAGCCGGTCGCGAATGTCATGACAGCATTCATACCAAATTTAAATAAATATTGCCAACCCTTCTATTATTTGTTCATTTTTAATTTGTTATACTTTTTATTATTCACAGGTTCTCAGATACGTGCAGTGGTCACATTTCAAACCAAAATTTAACTTTTCCAGGTTTCTTTCCAGGTATTGGGTGGACAAGGAATTCGTGAAAGGTTTGGACCCGGCGTTCCAGAAGGCCATGTGGCTGTTCTCGTGTACCAACTCGTGCGCGAACCCCATCGTGTACGGCATCTTCAACCGCAACCGGTGGTCGTGGCGGACTGGGCCGGTAACAATCTTTTTTAATTTTTATTCTAACAAGATTTAATAGATCTAACTTTGAAAATATTTTATTTTATTTTTTTTACTCAAGCTATAATACATTTATTGGTCAACAAACAATGAATCTGAAATGCTTAAAAAAACTTAAAAAAATAAAACTACTTTGAAAATGAATCAAATTATTTTATCATATATTTAGATTATTGTAGTTTTTAAGGTAATCACACTACTGCATATAAATAATAAACTGAAATATATGTCATACTATACCTACTAAAGAAAAAGTGACTTAGCCCTCCAGTGGCGGGGGTCGGATTCGAACCGGCGGTTAAATTCAAACCTCTCGCGACTGACGCTATGGATTTCTAAGCCGCCACTTCACCACTTCATAGTTCTAAAACTTGTGCATAAATATAAAAGTTTATATAATTGGGTGGTCATTTTTGCAATATTAAATATAGACTGTGTCCTACAAAGGGTTAAGAGTAGGTATGTCCTCCTTTCCTAAAGGTACATACGGAGTTAAAAATAATATGTACTAATCATACTTACAGCGACTTGACATAATGTCGCGCTTACAAAAAATCGACTATTATTATTTGTTTAAAAGCCTATATAGTCCCACTGCTGGATATACAGGGTGATTCATGAGTCGTGGGCAGGACTAATCCTGCACACTCAGTAACTGATAATTAATCGATCACCGCCGTATTTAGGTGAAACAGCTACACTTTTTCCTATTTTTAACTTTTTGGCGTGGGCAAATTTAACTCTCTACAATCATGGTTACCCTACAAGACCTAATTAATAAACATAAAACCTATTTAACCGTAATGACAGCATTTTGATTACGAAGAAAATAAACTGTCAAATTTGAGTGAGATACGAGTTTTCAAAAGTAACCAGACAGTGATGACAGTGATAACATTCAATTTGACTCAGAATATCGGTAGTTTAGTATACTTATTTGAGGGTGACCATGCATGTCGTAAATAATTTTTTTTTTCAACACGAGTAGGAAATTAACGTTAATGTCACTAATACTGATACGAAACAGTTGCTTATAATTTACAAAATGCGCACTGTTAGTCCTGCTCACGTCTCCTGAATCACCCTGTATATTATAATCATGCATCGCAGCCATAATGTGATTTGTAGTATTTAGTTTTAAAATATATTTTTATAATATGTACGCTAGTTTTAAGGTATTTATGTAGTTGCCTGAAATAAAGATTTTCATTCATTATAAACCTCCTTATCTTTCTTCCACCGCTTAAGCATACAGCATCGACTTGAAAGCCGTCAAGTTCGTGTTTTCGTGGTCTGCCATGGCGTCGGACATCCCTATATCTACTAGAGTCGCGGAATGTATTGGGCCCCTAAAATTCCACGACTCTTCTCTTTCCGCACAGACTCTATAACTTAGGGATACCTATCTAAAATCTAACTACAATTTCTGATTATATAACTTGGCATTGTCTGTTTTCAGCACACGCGGTGTCGCGGGAGCAGCGCGAGGCGCGGCTCGCGCCTTCCCTTCGGAGACTCCATGGAGATATCGGCGTCGGCGCTCGCGCGCGCGCGGCACTCCCTGCACGGCCGCCGGGACTCCTACGTGACGCACAACGGACACAAACACCACAACAACAACAACAACAAATACGTCGACAATGGCATCGTTTAGATCATGTATGCGGTCTGTGTGCGCTTAAGCCGGAAAGCTCACAGTGGCTTTAAAGCTACGCATGTGAGATGTTTCGACTTGTATATAGAATCGCGAAAGAAATCGATTTTCATGGTGTGCATCTGAGTACGCTTCAGCTTTTAAGACCGGCCGCTAGCTAGCGCGTATGCACGTGAGCGGGTTAACGAAAATGAGCGTATGAGCGACGCTAGCTGACGCGGTGGATTTTGCTTAGAATAGCAACCGCGCGCGTACGCCCGCTTCGTGCACCCGCCATCTGATAGCGGACGCCCTAAGAAGTTTAACAGCGGACGTGAGCGTTGCACGCAATGTCACTCTGCGGACAGTGGCGGATTTGCCCTCAGGCCCAGTAGGCCCAGGCCTAGGGCGGCAAGGCAGCAGTCATCATCATTATCATCTCAGCCATAAGACGTCCACTGCTGAACATAGGCCTCCCCCTTAGGCAGCAGTCTACCTCTATATAATGAATGCTGAGAAACGGGCCTAGTTACTAAAAGGACTGGGGCCTAAGGCAGCCAAGACTGCAAATCCGTCACCGTCTGCGGATGTGGGTTGTGATGATACTGGAGGATCGGATGAACCTTCGGTGTATCGTCATGTATGTATTTGGTCCTATAGCACTTTAAGTTAGAACATTAGTATGAAAAATAGCTGCTGAATACTGTCGTTATTCTAGTTTATACACCAATAAAAACATTCCAGCCTTAGATTACTAAGTGTTATGCTTAATATGTGGTCACATTTCAGAGGTTGGGTACGATATCTCCATAAACGAAATGAGGAAAACTGTACTTTAAGGTACCACGTTAGTCGTTGGACCATTCATTACTCTGTTTTTGCCTTTTATTCCAATAATTCATTCCAGTATAAGTACATTATACAGTCCCCACTGATAATCTCTTCTGAAGCATTTTTTTTTACTTTTATACTAGGTATTTTTTATTATGTTCAGTAATTTACTCTCTTAACGAATACAGTGTAAATTATATTCAAGGTTAAAGCGACTGTCCAGTATTCTCCCTTGAACCTGTTTAAATAGGGGGGGGGGGGTGATACAAGTGCTCCCTCAGGGAAAAATAATGAGTCTTATAAATCTATTGAGCCCTGTCAATAATGTATACGAGTACAAAAGAAAAAGGTACAAATTTGTAAAAGTTTCTCACAATAAGGTAAGCGTCGGAGTGTTCGTCACTGTCCCAGTACATGTCATCTTTAAACTTAACATCGTCATAGAGGTGACAGCAAGGTGTTATCTACTGGGCATGGCGTCTACTACATGTCGAGGACTAGAACATTTACCTTACTAGGAATGAACTAAGAGAGAAAAGTTTTGCGTGACATAGTTGCGTACAAGTTAAAAACAAAATATAAACTAATTTAATAAAATCATAAGTATCATAACTTTTAGCTGGTTGATTCAGTAAGAATCATGTGTCTGTTTTTAATTCGTCTGTTAAGAAATCATATGAAGTTTTTTTCTACGAACGGAAATGATTCTTACTGAACATTGTTTTTTTCTTTTGTTCGTTTAGCAAATGGTTGTTTCTTAATGTGGACTTATATTCAACACTGTTTTGTAAAGATAGTAGTTTGATGATTGCATTGAATGATTGATGAAATAACGTGTGAAGTTTATGTACATTCCTTGTTGAAGCGTATGTAATATTTGTACATTATAGAAATACCTATTTTGTAATTTATAGAACTTTTGAATAAGAGTGTAAATAACGTAGGTTTATGAAATTTAGTTTTTAGCCACTTGGTGGTTGATATTAATAAAAAAATCACGAAGAAACTTAAGAGCCCTTCAACGTGCACACTAGCGCCACTGCTAAATAATCGTGATTATTTAAATTTAACGACTCGACAGGTATTTAAAAATGGGGGCCGCTACGGACTGTATTGTGTATTTAAGTACCTTTTGAATACATCATATAATAATCACGATAATTTAGTAGTGGCGCTAGTGTGCACGTTGAAGGGCTCTTAATAGTTCTCTTATGGCATTATCCATTTTATCCCATTACCAGGCTGACATTTCAAAAATGACAGTCGAATGTCAGTCTTCCACATCGAAAATAGAACACATGTTTGAAGTGCCGCATGTGGGAAATATATATCCCTTAGCCTGGTAAAGGGTTAAGCAGCCCCTACCGTTTGTAATTAAACTTCTATGCTGAAAATGTATGTAAATGTGAACCAAACTGAAATATGTACTTACAAAGCCTCGACAGTAGTCTTGCAACATATTTAGAATTTCGCAAATTTGCGACTTTCCCTAATGTGAAAAAACAATTGTGCTAGAACTTTAAAAAAATAACTGGTTCACGATATTTTCTTGTAGGTAGGAAATGGACTCAAAATTGGAATTCAAATGTATTTATTGTAGCTGACCAATTTGAATTTAAACCACAATGACAATAATAATCTGAGATCCCTCAAATGACAAGGTACAAAGTGGCTCAGGGTGCCTAGCCAACATGCCAATCGTTTACGCTCCATAGCGAAAGAAACGCAACGGTCTATGTCGCACTTACATAAGAGAGTGATAGAAAGAGATGACTACGCTACGGAGCGTAAACTATTAGCACGTTGGTTAGCTACCCAGATACTGATTGAATAGTTTGAACTATTTGGTTGTATACTAGTCTACCTTGTTCTATAATTATGCATATAATGCGTTAAAATAAAGATGCTACTTTACCTAAAAGTAATGTTAATATTGAGAAACAGTGTGATTCGGCATAAATGTTGTAAATTTTTAGGATTGTTTTTTTTCTAATGTTCTAGATGTTCATTATAAAGATTAACCCCCTTATTCATAAACGTCTACTAAAGTTGACAAGCCGATAATAATCGTGTGTCCCTTTCCATCAAACCAATACGTAAACGTTTATAAATAAGGGGTTAAGTAGCCTAGACGTAGTTTTAGTGAGGTCAAAAAGAATACTCGAAGGTCATGGTTTCAAACATTCCAATTTAGAATGATTAATTTATATTTTAAGCTGCTACGTTTATATCTTAAGATTATTTTTTTGTATATACGTACACGTATTTTAGCGATTACTCAGTCAAATTATAAATATATTTCTTTCTAGTAGGATATTATTTATAATATGGTTCTTTAAAAGAATATAGTTAGTCCGAATCGGATTAATGAATTTTTTTTTTTAACTTTTTTTAAACTGATGAGGCGGTCATCACAAATACGTTTAACTAATTAACCTATATTTATTAAAAGACTGACTTACAGAAGTCTATTGAATGTCAGATGTGAAAGCATAATACAATTTTTTACTATTCCTCTGTGTACGGTAGAGCTCACAAACATATTTACATGCCTACGTTCCAGAAATACAGGGTCATTTTTGAAGCGTTAGCCATATTGTGCGAGGTGATTATGTAGGTCATAATGAACAACTTTTTCTCTAGTTTCAACCCCGAAATCCCAAAAAAAATTTCGCCTTCCCATAGAAAACGTCGACATCCACTGGACCAAAATGTATGAAACGGCCATAAAAAATTTTGTGATTTCGGAGTTGGTCCCATAGAAAAAGTTGTTCAGTATGGCCTACCTAATTACCTCGCACAATATGGCTAAGGGTCCAAAAATGACCCTGTATAATTATTTACACCGCCTAATTGTCAGTGTGTAAATATATTGTTGGACGTTGGTTTGTAAATACGTTTTCACTTAACATGCTCGTAAAATTGAGCTTCAAGTCGCGTGTAAGCGGCAAAAAGTTACGGCTTATTCTGTCACTGGGAATATGTTAAAATTATAGTCCGACCGCTTAAACGAGTCCTCGCCTGCGCGGTACGGGCGGCAGGCGTACGGCCCCCGCACCTTCCCCGCCACCCTTAGTCGTCCTACCCCGTCGCCCGCGTACCGCGCAGGCTAGGACTCATTTAAGCGGTCGGTCTATAAATACTAGTAAGTCACTGTTATTTTGCATGTTTGATTTATTATATTTTTATTAACGCGTACCTACGTTGGCTGTGACCTCTGATAGTGACGACGATGGAAGCATGAGTTTTGTACCAAAATCCATAATTGTAAGTAATTAGGTACTATTAAGTGATCTTGTTAATTTATTTATTTATTTATTTATTTATTTATGTTAGGAGAACCAACAGCTATAAAATTTACAATAGACAACAAGATTAAAACAGGAAGCCAATTACAGGAACTCACAGGTAGTTACAAAGTAATAAATTTTAAACTAATGCTAGCACCTACGCACACACACATGCGTACAAAAAGAAAGTGGAAAAAAAAAGAAGCATAATTGAAAATGGCAATAGAAGCCTTACAATAGATCTTAAGTTTTAATACTTATAGCTAAGTTTAACACACACTAAGTTGATAAATTCAATGTATTTGCTCGCCTAATGAAGAAAATAAAAAGAAAAGCCGAAAGTATAAGTACATGAATTAAATACAGTAGTAGAAAGGTCGCTCACACAAAACACCGCTTAACCAAACTGTGCCTCACACTGGGAACTTTGCAATTGAATATATCGATATCAATGTCCTTCGATAGCTCATTTAGCCTTCGACTCGCGCGAACTAGGAAGCTATTCTGTCTATACTTGGATGATGCAGTTTTAACAGATAATGGGGGATAGTACCTTTTAGAACGATAGGGAGTATTGAAAGAAAGTTTACCAAGTAGCTCGGAACAATCAGTTACACCACTGGTGATGTTCAAGAGAAAGGTAATGTCCGATATATCACGTCTTTCTTGCAACGGGACTAGATGGTGTTTCTTACAAATACTTAAATAATTGGATGAACTATAGGGATATTTCAGTTTATAGCATAAATATTTTATAAATTTTTTCTGGACGCGTTCGATTCGGTCAATGTAAGTACTATAGCATGGGTTCCAGACCTGTGACGCGTACTCCAGTTTACTCCTCACATATGCGCAATAAAGCACTTTAAGGGTTTTAGCCTGGGTGAAGTATATGGAATTTCGCATTATAAAGCCTAGCGCTTTTAGTGCTCCACTAATAATACTATCAATGTGCTTGTCAAATAAAAGTTTACAATCGTGAATAACACCCAAGTCCTTCATATAAGTTAATTTCTCAAGCGGGTGGCCCTTTAATGTATATGATGTGGAGGTTACATTGCGTTGACGGGAAAATGTAATTGAAAAGCACTTGGAGGGATTAAGCTCTAACCTATTTAGTTCACAGTACTCATCAAGACGTTCAAGATCGGATTGCAGTAACATTGAGTCATGGTTGGATTTTATCTTGTTAATGATCTTCATGTCGTCTGCAAAGCAAAGAAGTTTAGAGTGCAAAAAACACTTGCCTATATCGTTAACAAAAATGTTGAATAATAAAGGACCGAGCAAGGACCCTTGAGGGACGCCGCTCGGGACTGACACCCATCCAGATATATAGTTATTGACCACAACGGCCTGAGACCTATTATTGATGTAAGAGGAGAACCACCTCAGTAAATCCCCATGTATTCCCATGTCACACAACTTGGATATCAGTAACCTATGATCAATCCTATCGAAACACTTGCTGTAGTCAGTATATATGACGTCAACCTGAAGGCCACTATCCATTGCTTCAGTGACATAATCATTCAGTAAAACAAGATTGGATACAGTAGACCTTCGTTGCAAAAATCCGTGCTGATGATCACTAAAAGAATGTTTAAAAGTATCGTATACTTGTTTAAATACAATTTTTTCTAGTACTTTTGAAAGTATACATAATTTCGATATCGGTCTGTAGTTAGTTATTTCCGTTTTCGGACCCTTTTTATGCACGGGGGTGATAAAAGCCGACTTCCATATGGAGGGTATTGAGCACTCGGCGAATGAACGACGAAAGAGTAAAACAATGGGACACACCAAGCTCTTAGCACAGTTAATTAAGAACAGGGCAGGTAGCTCATCAGGTCCCGCTGACTTTGAGGGATCTAATTTTAATAATAAATTAGTGACTACGTCCGGATTAATTTCAATGCTATTTAAGCTAGCCTCTGAGTCATACCTAGGATAGATTGAGTGATCGATGTTTACTTTTGAGGCTGTGAAGGTGGTAGAAAAATAATCTGAGAAAGCGTTACAAATATCCAAACCTGAATTAAATATTCTGTTTTCATACATAAGGCTACTGGGTAAACTCTGAGAGCATGAACGAGACTTCACAAACGACCAAAATTGTTTTGGGTTAGTAGCAATATTTTTTTCCACCCGGTGTATATACGAAGTAAAACATGTATCCTCTAATTTACGTACTCTTTCCCTAAGAACGTTAAATGAGACTAAATCTGATAAATTCTTGTATATTTTATATTTTTTGAATATTTTATATTGTTAAATAAATATTATTAAGAATTAAATCGTTATTTTAATTTCTGTTATATTTAACCGACCTCACTATACCTGCCTGCCTGACCTACCTACCTACATACTTGTTGTTGCCTGACTTAAATTTTAAATAAATATACCAAAGGTATCAATTTCGATATTTCTAAACCGATTTAGGATTTTTTTTTTCAGAAGTATAGGTACTTCCAAATTAATATATTTACTGTCCAATGTTCAGTCAAAAAGTTCTGAGAATGGGATCCATAGAGGAATCGATGGAATTCTTCAAATTTTATATGCAAATTTTATCAACAAATCAAGCACTGCATTCGTAAAAGTGCATTTAATGAAGACTAGAACGCAACTCCTCAAAGATTACGATACAAGTGAGAAAAAGGAAATTTGCAACGAGTGGCGAATTTTAAAACACGGCCGAAGGGAGGGAGTGGTTTAAATTGACACTCTGCGGCGAATTACCTATTCGCACGTGTACAGTCGCCATCATATATATCGGAGCGGCCAAGGTGCTCACAAATATCTGAGCACGCCTCTATTGTCAAGGCGTTAGAGGGCTTGTTCAGATATTGTGAACACCTTGGCCGCTCCGATATATCTGATGGCGACTGTACTTATCGTACAACGTTAGTGCTCGCGTCTAATTGCCACGAATTATTGCATACATTTTGATTTATGGATCGCGGCAATTATATTAGACCGCAGACATATTTTTTGAGAATAACCCAGTTGTGGACAGTTAAATAAAAAACATTTTACACAATAAGTATTTATTAAAATAAATATCCAACTATGGCCGTGTTTATAAACGAGAGCTAGATCAGATACAGATCTACTTACCTAAACAATATTCTATACATTTTATACGGTCTCAATACCGACCAAAATATCATGATTAGCTACCCAAATACAAACTCTTTTTACTTAACATTATTACTTCATATGGATACAAATTAAGCCAAAAAGTTACTTTTTGGTCGTCTTTTGGTTCAAATTACAGAGTAATACTAAATAAAATATAATTCGTTACGAAATATTGTAATATTCGAGAAAACAACTAACATTCATTATAACGAGTGCGGACTAGAACTATGCTAATCTATACAATAGCCCTTAAACATTGATTACAATACATACATTCTCGAACACAGACAAGTAGTACAAGATTCTGGGTTCGGGACGATTTAACCCATTCAGCGCTAATCACGACACGTTGTCGTTTTGCTTCTACGAAACATTTTCGCTACCTACATACCGGGAAACGCATGTCATCAGCTACGACGTAGCGCTACGACCGTCAGCGGTGAATGTGTTAAAATACTGCGGCACGAGCCCCGGTATGTTAATCCTTATTCTAAATAATCTCGAGACTTCCAACAATAAAGCCAGTGATTTAATTATCTTCAGACAGACTAGGGATACAATACTTAGGAAGAAAATCCCTTCAATAATAACAGTTATAATTAATCAATAAGTTAAACCATCCACTCTGCGCTAGCGCCATCATTTTGTTGTTGCTCATACTGTTTTTTTTTTATAATTTTACATTTTTGATGAATAAATAATACTGCCCTTATAGTAAAATAAGTTAAACCCTTGATTTTTTTTTATTAATAAACATTACATTATCATATCAAATATAAATTAAAAAAATTGAAATCGCAATCGAATCGATTGAAATCATTTTAAACGTAATCGTATTCAGCGGGTTCAACCGTATGTTACTCTTATTAAATTTAGTACTTAACTTAATAAGTTTCACATGCAGTTATCTAAAACATGCCTATTACGGAAATTTACAGAAATATTTCACAAAACTAGTGACTTGTTTCATCTTAGAAACAGTTGACTTGACTTTTGGTGTGGTTAACTGTAGAAAAAGTGAAACATCGAATTTAAACTGTTGTGAGACATACTAACATTGAATAATTTTACGGTTTAGACTCACTTGTTTTTAGTCACTCGCGCGACATGTTTCGGACAGCCGCACTAGCCGCAGTACGCGATACACGGCCGTCGTGAACGCTGCTCGCACTGTTAGTGCTTGAGAAAGGAGACCTAGGCTCTCCGAAACATGTCGCGCGAGTGACTAAAAACAAGTGAGTCTAAACCGTAAAATTATTCAAAGTGAAACATTTATATAGTTAGTCGTTCTTTATAACTTGAAATATATATATAAACATATCATTGGTCTTTTAAAACGTCAATTTCGCTGAGCGAATATATTATATTACCTTTTAGGTGCTAAACATTAAGTTCATTAAAAACTGGTAACAATTAAAACAATACGAGAGTTCTAAAAAAAATTTTAATCATTTAAAATGATTTAATGAAATGACTCCAAGTCAAAAATAACAGGTAAGAATGCTGGCAATTAACAGTGTATTGAAAGGCAAAGGGCAACGCGTATACTTTATTATGACCCTATTTCTGGAGAGTGCTCGTATTCTCTCTACGGCTTAACAAATAAATAAACATTACGTATACCGGGTGTGGCCTGTAACACGAGCAAATAATTAAAACATAGATTGTGCTCCTCAAACGGTGACACTTTTGTTCAACAACTTTTAAAAATTATGAAGTATTTTAGACTCCCTATTTTTCATACAAAATAAATATTATCTTCAATGGACGCCATCGCCACGCCATTTCATTGTGATTGACGTTGCTTGTCATGCGTTAAACATAACAAAATTCGCAATACATTGCGTCTTTGAATAACGTTTAAAGTGTATTAAAAATCAAACTACAAGTTATTTTTTAAAGTCGCTGAATAAATGTTGATCAGTATGAGGAGTACAGCCTACAGTTAAATTTTTTGCTCATACTCGTATTATAGGCCACACCCGTTATAGTGATATTAATTGGAATGCGACCAGTCTATTTAAACTCTTAAGAATACCAAATACAAATACATTTATGGCACAAAAACATTGTCTTTTATGAATATATTATTGTATCAAGTTAATACCTACACTACATCAAGTTTATTGTATGTACACTCATACAAAAATAGATAGATACAAAGATAAAGTTCTAGAAAACGTACAAATAAATCTACAACACTCTGCCGTACAGGTGATTTAAACAGTGTAAATATTATTCATAAATAAATATCTGGCGGGATACCGCTCTTGACCGATCAAAGTGGCGTGCTCTTGTGTTGGAGGCCAAGACTCATTTTGGGTCATCGCGCCAACCAAGTAAGTAAGTAAATATCTCAATGTGATCTAAGAGTGACGCCAGAAACCTTACAGGATATCAGGAAGGGTAAAACTGCCTGCGGGATAAGTGGGATCTCTGGCACGTTTTTCTCACCCCATTCAAAACACCACTTGCATTTCTTACCCCACCTGGCCCGATGCTAGTTAAACTTCAATTTGCTTCAATAGATAGAAAGGGAATGACTGTAACCTATACAGGGTGATTCAGGAGACGTGAGCAGGACTAACACTGCGCATTTCGTAAATTATAAGGAACTGTTTCGTATCAGTATTAGCGAGGTTAACGTTAATTTTCTAGTCGTGTCGAAAAAAAAAGTGATTATTTTATTTACGACATGCATGGTCACCCTACAATTAGAATACTAAACTACCGATATTCTGTGTCAAATTGAATGTCATCACGGTCTGGTTACTATTGAAAACTCTTATCTCACTCAAGTTTGACAGTTTATTTTCTTCGTAATCATAATGCTGTCATTACGGTGAAAGAGGTTTTATGTTTATTAATTAGGTCTTGTAGGGTGACCACGATTGTAGAGAATTAAGTTTTCCCTCGCCAAAAAGTTAAAAAATAGGAAAAAGTTTGGTTGTTTCACCTAAATACGACGGTGATCGATCAATTATCAGTTACTGAGTGTGCAGGATTAGTCCTGCTCACGTCTCATGAATCACCCTGTATACGTGTCAATATCCGTTGCACGAGATCTCAAAATGTTATAAATACTCGTTAAGCTGCCCTTTTTGAGAAATCCTGAAAAGGTTTTAAGTACAGCAGAATGCAACCTTATTTGATTTAACTTCTATACATGGCACACAGAGAACACGACGAATTTACAAGCTCTATTATTTTTTTCACATACCCGACTATGAATAAGAAAAAGACTAGGTATTAACGCATTTCAGCAATATAAATCTGTCCGTGTAGCCAAGAAGAAAATATTTTATCACCAGACGCTAATGGAAAAGTAAAAATGTATAATAAGAACGAATAATCACGATATTTTATTCATAGCCGAGTCATACATTTATTAGTAGATACTGATTTTATAAACACCTATGAGGTCTTAGTTAAAACTTTGGTATAACATCAAAGCTACGTACAACATTAAATATACCTATTAAAATACATCGCTTACTTAAACTTCTATTATTTTACAACGTCTACCAAAAACTAAAATAACATTAGAACATTGTCACTGGTATACTCGTAAGATGCCTATATTATAATAAATATTCATCTGAATTGGTACAGCATTAAAGGTAGAAACACACTGTGGCCTCAGCGGCGTACTTACGTAGGTGCCACGTGGACATATATCGCTCCTTGAGAAACATACAAGATTATGAACCATTCGAATAGTGACGTTGTTCCATTTTTGATAAGTTGAATTTCCAGGCACAAATTATTTTGTACACTAAGTTTCTCAAGGATATTATTAAATTGAATTTTTTTAGACAGGTCGGCATGCCTTCATGCATGTCTTAACTGGCAGAAGTGACAGCTAACATCGGTATTACCGCCACATTAATATCAAATATATCGTCGACGTAACTCATTTATCTCGGGTCGACGCAGAAGCTTCAAATATTCTGTCTTTTATTTTTGTATATTTCAAATACTTCTAAATATAACAAGTTACAACCGAACCGCACATCAACCATAATATTACAAACACACGTTACCTTATTTTAGGTAAGAACAACCAAAATTCATTCAATAACTAGTGCTATTTGCAACTAAATTATTGTCCTCTCACGATAAAGTTAACTTAACTTTGAACACAAAACGGTTTTACCGTTAACCGAGGTAGCCATTATGCATTACGCCATCAACGAGCCCTTTTTTTCAAGTATTTCACATACTGAAGCAGTTGTAGCTAATCCTAGATCATGAATACCATAATACATAGATTTCGAGAGGAACAATCAACACAATAGTAATGGTAAATTTAGATTGTGTAATTTGATCGCCGATGTTTCCACAAAGATCTAAGGAAAAAGCTTAATTCGTATATAAACTCCTGATTAATTAATCAGGCCTATATTTACGAATATAATAGGCCAATAGTACAAAGTACTTACCTCCAGATTTAAAACGAACCTTCCTTCACGAAGTTTAAAGTCCCACTTAGGCGGTTCAAAAACTTGCGTGCAATATTCGATTCATTTAGTTAGCAATGTACCTACAGTGTAGGTACAATTAGCACAATGAATACCATAATGTAATGAAAATCGCATGCAAGTTCTTGAACCGTCTAAATGGGGCTTTAGTTTCCCATAAAAACCGGTCGGAACATTCGGTCCCGAACAGGTTCGGAGCATTGCCGTATATCTGAAAGGCCAGTCTTTAAGGGCACTAAAAATGGTACGAGTTCAACGAATTCGAGCCAATCGTGCAGTCTAACGCAACTACCATCAACCAATCGCGTTGTAGTGGTGTCACACCGCAGTCC
Organism: Cydia fagiglandana; assembly: GCF_963556715.1. NCBI lineage: Eukaryota > Metazoa > Arthropoda > Insecta > Lepidoptera > Tortricidae > Cydia > Cydia fagiglandana. The sequence goes on from NC_085947.1 coordinate 5,083,410, forward strand.
TTAAGGCCCCAGTATACAGTGGTGAAGGATGGGCCATGCCACACCCTGGCCGTTGTGTACAGGGGGCTATGGTATGCAATGGCGGACGACTGCCGTCAGTTGTCAGCCGTGGTGAGCAATCGGGGAGTTGACGGTTTTTTGGCACACTTCAAAGGAATCGTGGCGTACCGTGGCCTGTGGTGTTCACCCAGTCGCCATTGTTTGTTTAGTTTCTTGAATTTTTGACCGCTTGATTAAATGTTAATAGCCCAAAATCTCATTATTGTGGAGCAATGAAGAGACTTATCAGTTTATTATAGATTTATATCAACCAGAGCCTGCAATTTTGATTTTTATTTTTGTTTTTTTTTTATTCACCATTGTGTGAACACCTACGTGATATATGCCTACTGTTGCGCATTGCAAAGCATGGCTTGGCATGGACCATCCTTGACCACTGTGTACTGGAGCCTTTAGATATCTACGTTGGTTCGGAGACGTCAATCGCGCGCATATAATGGCTTCCCCACGGGCGTTCAATGGTCGCCCTTCTCCAGCTCGGTGAGTTCGTGCGTGTTGGCGCCCTCGCGGTCGTTCTGCAGCGCGCGCGTTTTCTCGATGTCGCCCTGCGACAGTGACGTCACGATGATGGCGCCCAACGCGTCGCACACCACGTTGATCGTAGTCCGGAATCGGTCACTGAAATACATATATGTATATATAGTCCTCCACATTGATTTCGATGACGGCGACCTCAGCAATCAAGGGTTTTTCCTCTTATGAGCTCTTATGTGGCTGGCCAGGCCAAACTTGCTCTTAAAAACTCTGTCACATTCACGGCAGTAGAGTTGACCAGCTGTGTTGTACGCATACACGTATACACGGTCACTGAAATAGTTGGCGCGTGAAGATATCTGTGGCCTTAGTGAAAAAGGGTACAAGTCTCACACAGCTTAGGAGTAAAAGGGCACAGGTGTTACTTGGAACTTATACCTATTTACAACCGCGCTGCCCGAGACATGTACCTGCTTTCACTAGGGACACAGATATATATATGGGACTGAAATTGGTAGAAAAAAGTAATGTCGTTGTTTTCTTCTTGTCTATAAGAAAACAACGACATTACTTTTGTGGATATCTGTAGGCATAACACTCATTCGTAAGGATACGGAAAGAAAGATTAGGTCGCTAATCACTGGATGAATAGACACTTTTGAAAAATAGTAGGTATGTAGGTACGTATGTACTATAGGTAAGTAGCAGAGCTCGGCGGGGGTGAGCCGTTTTCAGAGTTTGCACAACATGGACATGCCTTATCATTCGATGGTATATGTGGTGTAATTTAATAACTAAAGAAATTATTTTATTTAGGCTGCCTTTCCGCTACGATCTTTAAGTCGCCATCAAAACAAATGAATTTTATAGCAAGCTTTTTTTAGTAAACCTCTTCAAATAATATGTATGTACATATATCCATCCATATGCTACTATTAAAGTTTATTTGTACTAAGGCATTGTCATTTTAATTAAATTATAATTAATAAAGTTTTATTTTAATATTTCTTTCTAAAGTGTATCTATATTAATATCTACACTTGACATAAGTGACGTCAAAATGGCTCACCCCTGCCGAGCTCTGAAAGTAGGTAGTTTGATATAGTCACAAATTTATCAGGCAAATCAAATGAATATAGGCAGTCATATTCAATCTTTAGATCAGTGGTCAACTTTCCATCAGCATCTAACCCAGCGTTACTATCTGTCATGTACTGCTTTGAAACTGTCTGAGAAGCCTGAGAAACCCTAAGAAATGTAAGAAAAAAGTATGATTATGTTAATTTTGATGAACATAGAAGAAGGCCCCTTACGTGAGGGCCAAAGAGAAATGAGATGTACCGACAATACCGAGGAAACAACGCACGACCAGTTATTGTGATTTTTGAGACAGAATTGTGTCCAGCCGGGCTAGCACATGTTCACAATATCTGAACACGCACTCTAACGCCTCCACAATAGAGGCGTGCTCAGATATTTGTGAGCACCTTGGCCGCTCCGATATATCTGATGGCGACTGTCTCTCTCTTCTTCCCGGCCGATTTCGGCCACAGCGACTGCATTATATTATGCCTAGGAGCGGGAACTGAGCTGGTCTAGGACTAGGCCTACAGGGGTACGTTTTCCCAGCAGTGGAAGTACTCACAGCAGCCAGTCGACCGCGAGAATGATGGAGACGTCCTCGGCGGGCAGGTTGACGGTGTCCAGCACCATGACCATGGTGACCAGCCCGGCCTGGGGAATGCCCGCCGCGCCTATGCTCGCCGCCGTCGCCGTCACGCTGGAACACATAAATAAATATTATAGGCCATTTTTACACAAATTGACTAAGCCCCACGGTAAGCTCAAGAAGGCTTGTGTTGTGGGTACTCAGACAACGATATATGTAGTATATAAATACTTAAATACATAGAAAACAGCCATGACTCAGGAACAAATATCTGTATCATCATATCATACAAATAAATGCCCTTACCAGGATTCGAACCCGGAACCATCGGATTCATAGGCAGGGTCACTACCCACTAGGCAACGCGGTCGTCAAACACATGGCCAAGAATGATGGTACAGTCAGCTGCAGAGGAAAGATACCAAACCCCCATGCATAGAAGTTTGTATGAAAAGGTGCTAAGCGAATAGTATTGCTGACTGTACACAATTAAATATGGTATAAGAAATTTCAGCTTAGCCAGTCATGTCGATCTTGTGCAATTGGCTGCCACGGCCTCCTACAGAGATGTTCATGTCGCCGATGGGTAGGTATCACAAAGGTTCTTACCTCACAGCAATGATCTTGAAATCAGAAATCAGAAAGAATACTGCTTGCTGAAGGTCATGCCGACCTTGCGCAGTTGCGCGATGAAGATGGCTGCCACTGCCTCGTACAGAGTCGTGCCATCCATGATTATGGTGCCAATGGGTATCACCTCACACCTCAGGTTCTTACCTCACAGCAATAATCTTGCCGAAAGACATGTCGACCTTGCGCAGCTGCGCGATGAAGATGGCGGCCACGGCTTCATAGAGCGCCGTGCCGTCCATGTTGATGGTGGCGCCGATGGGAATCACGAAGCGCGTGATGCGAGGGTCCAGCCCCATGTCGTCACAACAGCCTATCGTAATCGGCATGGTTGCTGAGCTGGAAGTTAACAAGATATTTTGAAATTAATTTATGTCAAAAATTAGGAATGTTAAGATAATAAATATGTACCTGGGTTGACTTTACAGAGCTGCCTGTAGACTCAAGTTATTTCCAACGATTAGTGCTAGATGGAATCATCACGCAAGCGTGACCCATTTTTACTGGGACACGCGAAATGTAATCTTTTTACGGACCGTTGGTATCTTAGAGAGGAATGGAGTTATTAAAACTTAAACAATACCAAACACAGGCTTTGTAGGTACCTAACATATTTGTACTTAGAAGTACAAAAAAAATCCAAAAAAAATGAAAATTCATATTATGTTTTAAGGATCGCTTTTAACTACATGTTTGTGTACATTTATTTCCTTCTATACTACAATAACCCTTTTAGTTGTGAATGTATTTCCCATAGGACATCAGTGCCCTAGTTATATTGTAATGATCTATTTTACGAAGGTCAAGCACGATAATTTCGTTAGTTTTTGGTCGATAGAACAGTTTAGAGGTTAATTTAATGTACATGTTTTGTAGATTTCGGTTTGATAAATGGTTTAGATACGTAATTTATATTTTATTTACAATAAACGACACATCGAAAAATATACCCAACTCACCGTCGAAACCAAGCTGCTAAAAGCAAGCATGAGAAACCCCTTAACAACATGCAAAAAATAATTGTCTTTGATCAATTTAGGATTTATTATGGCATTACCTTTTAATGTTTTGTAACATTTTTGTTTACTTTACCTTTTAATAGACATTACTACAGAGGCCGGGACGAAAGGGGCAGGCGTCCATAGGCTACGGTGACTGCTTACCATCAGGCGGACTGTATGCTTGTTTACCACCGATGTGGTATTAATAAAAAAAACAACCAACCCACCTAGAAGCAGTTCCAAACGCAGTGGCCATGACCTGCCCCATCTTCGCGATGTACCGACACGGCAGCTTCTTGGTGGCCAGGATGAACAGAATGCTGAGGGTGCCGAAGCCGTGCAGGAACAGCCCCAGCAGCACCGTCATGAAGTACATGCCCAGCCGCCCCACCAGGTCCGAGAACGAGTCTATCTCCATGATCTTGGCTGTTACTAAGAAGAACACGCCGAGGGGGGAGATCCTGGAATGAGAAATTTTTCATTATGACATATGTAGCAGGAGCATTCCACGGGCTGTCCCATACAAACGCATTTTAAAGCAGGCGATTATTTTCCTGTGATAATTTTTAATCACTTGCATAGAACAGGAAACTCTTATAGCTGCAAATCTTCAGAAAATTTGCGTTTGTACCGGACGAACGGTAGACAATTTCATGGATGCTCCAGTAATGGAAGGAAATAATCATTAGAAAAAACAATCCACGGCATTACTTATGTCACAAATTCATTTTGGACTGACATTGGTGCTAAAACCTTCTAGCGCCACTTGCACCATCCCACTAACCCGGCGTTAACCGGTTAAACCTAGAGTTACCATAATTACCAGTAGTGCAAGTGGAGCTTATATAATTAGTGGACGCCTGTGCCCTTTAGTGGGATGTATAGGCTGGCTATGATAAAGAAAATGGTTACATAGGCTGGCAGTGAGCTTACGAGTATCTATTCATAGTGGTTATATACCACCTAATTACCTTTCGTGACCTCGTGTTTGGACAATCGTAATCGTTCAGATAAGTTGGATTTATTCAGATTGCCGGAACTGCCGTGATAGACTGGCTTTCTAGATATTAGTGTCTACCCCTAGGGGCACTGTAGAAATGAGCGGGGTTGACTGGTAGCCCATCTTAGTGTCTTAACAAATAGGTTCAATTAACCAAATAGCTCAGACGGTGATCTTGGACAAATATATATGGACTGGAAGACGTTCTGCAGTCGCCCATCTTACTGACTGCCTCTAGGCGACAAGATGTTACACTACGTTATACTAACCAAATAACCCAGCCAGTGATGATCATCATGGCCTCCGACATGGACTGAAAGAAGTCCTGCAGCGGTCTGGACTGGTCGCCCATCTTGCCCAGCGTGATGCCGAGCACGATGCTGAACGCCACCAACCCCAGCACGTTACTGCCCGGCTGATACTCGCCGTCGATTTTGTATGTCTCTGGGTGGCCTGGAATCATTTATTATTTCTTTATTTATTGATCAAATAAATAACACAGCATTACAGTGTAAAACCAAGGCACTGTGAAACTACAAACGACTGAACTAACACGACTAACTAGTCTGGACTAACTAGTCTCTAATTCATTTCCCGAATCGCGCCTAGTTAGATACAACATAGTAAAGATATGTGGCGTCCCACGGGTTATAGCGGTTGGCGCTTACGCTATAATTAACGCCGCTCCAATATTATTGCGGCGCTATGCGACGTAAGCGCCAGCTACCATAAGGTACCTTTTGCCGTGGAACGTCACTAGCTTTACTATTTCATATCTAGTGAGTCTCTAATTCATTTCCCGAATCGCGGCGCCAGCCGCCATAAGGTACCTTTTTCCGTAGAACGTCACATATCTTTACTATATTGTATCTAAATAGTTAATCTCTAATTCATTTCTCGAATAGAGCCGAAAATGTGAAAAGACAAAGAAAAACAATACACATAAAAATGAAACTAAACATTAGATTTGGGCAACGACATAACAGCGCAGCTCCGTAGCGTCAATATCATGGGGGGATATTGTAAGTGCCTAGTTATTAATAAAGCTATACGTGGGAAAAGAATAATGCTATCTTCGGGACTAGGATAAAGCGCTGCAAATAGGAATAGAATATTTAAGTGTTTATGAAGCAGAAAGCAGAAGTCACTGAAAATTCCTCTTGGTCTATTGGTGATTAATTAACTTCAAGCTTCTTAGCAAAGTAAAAAACCATTGGTAGGTTCGCCAGTAACTATATATACTAAAAAGAATTCTGTTTATAGGTGAATAGAATTCATTTTTAGTTTAGGGCGTCCAGGGCTGTAACCGTGAAAATCGAAGTTCGCAAATTGCGGGGATCTTTCTCTTTTACTCCAATGACGGCGTAAAGGGGCCCACTGATTAACAGTCCGCCGGACGGTATCGGCCTGTCAGTTGTTCGGAACTGTCAAAATTTTGTTCTAACTGACAGGCCGATACCGTCCGGCGCCATGTTAATCAGTGGGCCCCTTAATTAGAGTGACAGAGAAAAATCCCCGCAATTTGCGAATTTCGGTTTTCGCGGTAGCCCCTCAGTTACTGGGAAATTACCCTATAAATATGTACAAGAAAATCACGGGATGTAATTTTGTAATTCGATTAACTTCTGCTAAAAATCGCTGAAATGGAAAGTAACTGGGCATGTACCTTTAATGGCTCCTTTTTCGATTCCGTCGTAAGTGAGTTTAGTTCTGTAGGACGCGATCGTTGCTTGAGCGATGTTCTCTGGGAACACGTTTCTGGAACAGAAATAGGAGGCTGTTGCAGATTCAACACAAATACTATATAAGAAAAAAAACAACGGGTTGCATTCCGGGAGTGCCGACAGAAGTGAAAACTCAATGACTAGTCCAAAATGTCTGCAGCACTATGTATAATTGTCCCATCATCTTTCTATTGGAAAACTTTAGTTCCGAAATTGCTGGCCTGTAAGGCTATGATGGTCGACTGGATAAATGATATGGCTGTATAAATTATGATAAAACTGACATTTTATCCAGTTTTTATTGATTTGTCGTCTTTTCCACTTTTGACAGCGATAGTCGTTAAATGATTAACTGCATAACATGGTCGTTGGATAATATGTCATTTGTCTACATTTCCACCTTAAACTTAGTAGATAAGTGGATAAGTTAAATGATATAAATGCCATTTGTCTAGATTTATGGGTCAAACAGATCACTGTGTTACGTTCTTTCCTGTGGACATACACAAAGTTAAGGGCTATAAAGGTTAATTTTCTTATTTAACCCTAACCCACGTAAAAAGGTCCTCCTTTTATTTACAGAACTATAATAAAATCATTACTTACATGCCCACAAGCTGTTAACTATTGCCCACAGGGGAGAAAAATGTACAGTTCGCGCGAACACGCTAGTTTTCTCTCCTGTGGGCAATAGTTAACAGCTTGTGGGCATGTAAGTAATGATTTTATCATAGTTCTGTAAATAAAAGGAGGACCTTTTTACGTGGATAAGGGTTAAATAAGAAAATTAATCTTTATAGCCCTTAACTTTGTGTATGTCCACAGGAAAGAACGTAACACAGTGATCTGTTTGACCCTTATACAGTTTTATAACATTCATACCGTTTTGTCCACTTGGACAACAATACACGGTAAATGACTACGATTGTTGGATAATTAGACATATAGTCGATTTTTGACGGCTAGCCTTTGATTAATTTATCGTAGTGCTCACTGGGTCACGACAAGCGCAGTTAAGAAGCTGTGATTAGTGTTAACTTAATTAATTCATTTGTGTTACGAAAATTAACTATGTAAATTGTGTTGTTTGTATTTTATTGTAATTAAATCGCACACATATAAGTCCATAGCATTCGCTAACACACTTTCATGCATCTAACTTAAATAGAAATGGCTTAACTGTGGTAACACAATGGAATCAATTAACTTTGGACTAATTACAGGTGCTTAACTATGTACAAATTTTTTGCACTTCACTTATAAGTCACAAGTGCTCTTGTGGTAGGTATATAAGTGGTGAAAATGCAATTTTTTGAAGTTAAAATATCAGTAGGTAAGTATCTGTTTTTTTTTCTTAAATATAATATATACAATTTGAACTTTGAATTAAATTTGAATTTACATATAACATTATCAATACGTACATTATTTGTAGGGATGGCAAGATAATAATATCATTTCTTCTTGGCAGCTGCTGCTATCGAAGAAAAATAGCATAGAGAACTCCCAACGACGGGCCATTAAGGGCTACATGCAACCCATTTGATATGCCCAGCGAGGAGTTTCGGCACATATATAGAGTGCGCAAAGAATTGGCAGTCTATTTGTGTGCCAAACTCGACGCTGACCTCAACCCTCAACATGGCTATGGATTGCCGGCACATTTTAAAGTAAAGATACTATTCCTCAAATCATTATTGTCACCTTATTTAATAACGACATACCAACTTACAACTCTTTGTTTTAGGTTCTAACATCACTGCATCTACTGGCTGACGGTAGTTACCAAAGAGGAACTGGACCATGGAGACCTGAGAGGAACTGAACTGGAAAACCATGGAGAAGAAGTAGGAATAGTTGAAGTTGAAGAGGTTAGAGATGTTGAAGTTGAAGAAGTTGGAGAAGTCGAAGTTGAAAAACTTGAAAAAGTTGGAGAATTTGAAGTTGAAGAAGTTAAATAAGTTGGAGAAGTTTAAGTTGAAGATCAACAAGATGAAGATGTTGGAGAAGTTGAAGAAGGCTAGGAAGATAACCCCCCGCGGGTTGCTCACCTTGTCGTGGTGGAGGGGCTTAGTAATCGTGGCTTGGTCACCCACGGTGAAGCGAAGAGGCAACCAGGGTCGGCCTGTTTGACGGTCGGGCTGGCCCGAGGAGGACGCTCCAAGTGGGCTTGTTAAGCCCGCTTGTGACGCGTTGGAGGTAGACCGTCGAGGAAGAGGAGTGTCGGTATTGCGGTGAGCCGTTCTCCCTATCCTCGGCGGCCGAGGTGGGATCGCAGGGGAAGAGGCGTGATGGTATTACGATCGCCACTCGCCCTATCCCCTGCGAACTTGGCGGTGCCGTTCCGCTGTAGCGGCGTTGGTGGGGCTGCAGAGGAAGAGGAATGTCGGTGTTACGATGTGCCGTTCTCCCTGTCCTCTGCAGCCGAATTGTGGTTTTGCGACAGAACCATAGACCTGATCTGTCGCCGGGCGCCGGAGAACTTTCTGGCGCCCGTAGCTTCCTTGTGGCGGGCTCGGGGGGGTCCGCTACAGTGCAGAACGGAGGCGGAGGAGGAAGGCGCGTCGAACCATCTGGCGTGCCTAGCGTGAAGGGCCTTCGGGCATTTGCGAAGGAGCCGCTCGTGGGCGGCTGCCGCCGGTGGGGTCGCGGATGAGTACGCAAGCGTCCCCGTAACCCCACCAATAGGGCGGCGAGGCGGTATATGGGGGGTTTTTAGTGGGTATACCGTGGGCCTCATTAGCCTAGACGGGAGTCCCACATAACCACTAGGGTTACCCCCCGCACCCGGGTGGTATGCGGAATGCATTTTCCCCCCTAAAAAAAAAAAAAAAAGGCTAGGAAGATAAAGAAGTTGGAGAAGTTAAAAGTTGCTTTTTATTTATTCTCCATACAAACTTCCACCCCCATGTCATCTCTTTTTCACCCTTAAAGGTAGGTATGGCTAATAAAATTGGTCACAAATACATAAACATTCTTTATCTCTTACGAACTTTTAAATGATAAAAGGCAAGTCCCATTTCAAGAAATTATTGAACCCCTATACAAATTTACACCCCTTGTTTACACCCTTAAGGGATGATTTCGGGGATAAAAACTATTCTATATCCTTCCTCACAACTCAAACTATCACCATACCAAATTTCCTTTAAATCGGTTCAGCGGTTATTGATTGCCCATACAAACTTCCATCCCCCTTTTCGCCCCCTTAAGGGGTGAGTTCTGAGATAAAAAGTATCCTTTGTCCTTCCCCGGAAGTCAAACTACCCCTATACCAAGCGTTAAGCGTGAAGAGGTAACAGGCAGACAGACAGACAGACACACTTTCGCAATTATAATACAAGCTTTTGCCCGCGACTTCGTCGGCGTGGAATTAGTGACAGCAGCTAAAGTAGGTATAGCGCCTGGATAATGCTAATAGCAATTATTTAATTCGCGCATTGCTTACTTCAATTATTAGGTAATTCATTAACTCTTTCAATTCCACCCCCTATTCAATCTGCGTTTTGTTGATTCGCCATACAAACTTCAACCCCCCTTTTCACCCCCTTAAAGGGTGATTTCTTGAATGAAAACTACCCTTTGTCCTTCCCCGGGACTCAAACTATCTCCGTACCAAATTTTGACTAAATTCTGCACCAGCGCCGGTACTACACCGTGCGGGCGGGACAGTTCCTATTGACAATGTTTGTTGTGCAGTTAAGTCCCCATACAAAATTCCACCCCTTTAAGGCATGAAATGGTAGTATTTTTTACATGTTTATGCAAGTAACTGACGGTCTTTCCACCGCTATACAACCGGCTGACGGTTTTTTTATTTATAATATATCATCTGGTAAAGTATCAGGAGGCTATGATTGAAAAAAAAGATTATTACATGTTCATGTGATCAACTGACGGTCTTTCCACAGCGATACAACCAGCTGACAATTTATTAATTCACGATAGCATCTAAGAAACTATCATCTCAGACAAAGTATTAAGCGGGAGGCGATGACTGACGATAATATTTGCTCCTGCCGCAACATATAGGACTACTATAAGGTGACGCTTACGGGAAAGGGGCTGTGACCCTCGCTCTGGTTCTTTCCTTGTCCAACAAATATCACTGGCCATTTAGCGAGGTAATGCCGCCAGTATTTTTGGCACATTGCGTCCGGGGTATAATCAGAGTGGGGGGTAATATTGTAAATATTTGTTAAGTCATTTAGTTTTACTTATTACTAGAAGATGTACATATTATTCGCTGGGTCGGAGAACCACGAATCGATCACAACGCGCACCGTGGCCCAAAAAGAAACTTTCGGCAGACCAACTGCCACTTTTTACTAGCGAGGTTTACCTACGTATCTGTGTATTTAAAGTAATAATAATAAATAAAGCACCAGCTTCCATTATTAACTTTAATGCTGACTCTCCCTTCAATTCCAACATGTAACGGCAAAGCTAGGATTACACCTAATTTTCTTTGCAGGTGCATACATTTCTTCAAAGTAGGTATTTCCCTTTTGAGTTATTTTCTTTGGCGAACTGTCTGGCACTAGGTCTGCCCAATTGCTGCTCTTCACTGGTTTTTGGGAAGTTTTCTTAGTAGTTGATGTAGTACATCAGAGCCGCGATATGTTTACTCCTAACGCACACACAATCACATTTTCCACTCGTAACATAACGACTAGAATCAATCTGTAAAAAATAAATTATTTCTTTACTTTCTATTACATTAATGGATCATAATATTATATGTACTACGTCAAAGATTGCAAAAACAGAAAAAAACAGCTTACATTCAAGAACGTTTGTCACTGAAGCTTGACGAATTAGGTACACGAGCTTCAATGGTGTGGCTCTTATGATCTTCATATTTGATTTCTTTTAGGTACATCTTGCACATGTTAAGCCAAAACTTATTATTATCCTTTTGGAAAAACACGAAAAGTCTGCATTATTAACGACACTACAGTCATATCTGAACATCTAGCGACCTTCACCAAGGAGGAGTTTTGGCCGAAGGGTGTCAAGTTCCGGCGGTTCCGCGGCCGGCTCCCTGACACTGCGGGGTTGCGAACTGCATCGCAGCCATAATTGTGTTTTTAGTTTTAAGATATATTTTGTATTAATATGTATGCTAGTTTTAAGGTATTTATCTATGGGCCAATAGTTGCCTGAAAATAAATGTTTTCATTTCATTTCATTTCATATCTATCTAATACCTTTAAACGAGCAATTTTTGGATATTTATTTATTTATATGTATATATATTTCGGGGATCTCGGAAACGGCTCTAACGATTTCGATGAAATTTGCTATATGGGGGTTTTCGGGGGCGAAAAATTGATCTAGCTAGGTTTTTATATGTTTCCGAGCATAGCTCGGTCTTCCAGATTACCTATATGAAATGCGTTATTTGATTTTTATTTCTTTACTTCTCGTAAAGTCAGCCGTGAGAAAGTCCGTGTGTGTACTACCTGAAATTTATTGATTGTGCCATTTATGCCATTTTAGAGGGGAAATGAAGATTTACATGTTCGAATAGAATATATGTAAATTACAATATTTCATTGAAATTATTTGTTCTCTTCGTAATGACAGCCAGCCATGTGACATTTCAAAGTCCGCTGTCATATCGCACCCAGCGAATAGGTTATGTTTTATTTTCAAATAAACGATTTCTTTTTCTAAACTGCAACATTCCTAACTGTAGGTACATCGGTGGACCTTATTTCAAAAGGCATAAAGTCCACCGATGTGCAATTAACAGTGTGGGTGATTGTACAATTCGGCCGTGCTTATAATAAGAGCAATAGAGTCAGACCAAGAAAAGTCCGCAGCGGATTTGATAGCCCACGCAGTGCAAGTGTTATTTATACGTCATAATTTCATAGAAGTTTGACGTTTAAAATAACACTTGCACTGCGTGGGCTATCAAATCCGCTGCACACTTTTCTTGGTCCGACTATAACTCATTTTGATGTGTCATTCAATTGAATACTTTGTACTTGTACAATATGTTCTACAATTGAAAGAGATTTGAAAATGAGTTACTTACTGCTCTATAATAAGCACGGCAGAATTATTTATTTGATTTTGACAGATTACCGTATTTTAGGTTAATAAGGTCGACTACTGTCCTTAAAATTTTGTATGACATTACAAGCAAATATCAGCAATCGTGAATTAAGTATTGTAGCCGAGTCTACTTTAGTCCGATAATGTATTAGCTTATTTCAAAGACTATGAATTCTAAGTACTAGAAATAAAGTAGATTTTGCGACATGATAAAGACGATTAAATTTGAGGCGATGGAATAAGAGATTCACTTTAAAAAAAACCTTATATAAACTCAATTAGAATCTATATTTCAAAATCACCATCCAATAACTTTTAACTATTAATGCCACATGTGCATAAGTGGTGTGTGCGGCATGTCATTTAGCCAACTATTCATTAAAATACGCTTTAAGTAAACTTGTTTAGAATTGATTTTTCAAAAGCTCATACTATGCATAAATTTAACTGTCAATGACATATCTAGATAAGTGGTAGAATGTGGTTTAACCATCTTTTCTTTAAAATACACCTTAAGTCATCGAGTATAAATATGATTTTTCAAAACCTCACAACATGTCACGCTATCATTAGTCACATATACGTTATCCTCGCGAACTATTAATTAAAATACGCTTTAAGTAAATTTGTTTAGAATTGATTTTTCAAAAGCTCATACTATGTATAAATTTAACTGTCAATGACATATCTAGATAAGTGGTAGAATGTGGTTTAACCATCTTTTCTTTAAAATGCACCTTAAGTCATCGAGTATAAATATGATTTTTCAAAACCTCACAACATGTCACGCTATCATTAGTCACATATACTTATCCTCGCGAACTATTAATTAAAATACGCTTTAAGTAAACTTGTTTAGAATTGATTTTTCAAAAGCTCAGATCATGGATAAGTTTTAACTCTCAATGACATATGTGGATAAGTGTTAGAATGTGATTTAACCATCTTTTCTTTAATATACACCTTAAGTCATCGAGTTTAAAATTGATTTTTATAAACCTCAAAACATATCACGCTATCATTAGCCACTTATACGTTATCCTCGCGACTTTTTACCGAATTATATCATTTATCAGATGGTCGTCATATCATGCATTAAATGATTAATGATATGGTGACATAACCATCATAGCCCTCCTGTGAGCTTAAATTTGTATATAAATTGTAAAGTTACGAGTACCTTGCAGACCTCGCATCTTCACCAGTACTAGAGTTCACATTTATTAGCGATTTCATCAAGATGTAGCTTTATTGAATTATATTGGAGTGATATAAAGTTAGAATGTAACTGTGAGATCCTCGTATTTCAGCTCGTACAAGACTAGAACATTGAGCTTTATTGCTTAATATAAAAGTCCAGTTTTAAATAATTGACCTGATTATGATACGTTATGACTAAAGTTCTTTGGTGAATAACATTGCCCGTCACACATGACGTCAGCGCGTTACGCTGTCTCGAGTTTACCATTTTTTCCCCACCTCAAAAAGTGCTCAGCGCCGCTAAAGAAGTTTTCACTTCAAAAATGAAAGAGAAGAGATATTAAATAGTTACGAAATAGTTTTGGTTCATTCTCAAAAAATATGTCTACGGTATGATTGCCGTGACCGATACAAAATGTATGAAAAGAGTCGTGGCAATTAGGCGTAACCGCAGACATATTCTCAGAGAATGTATTCAGTATTCATTTATTTCTTGCTTCCATGGTACATTTTTAGGTGGTATTTACATTTCTTATGGTATCACATGGACCCTGAATAGGGTGTAGCAAACATAAGTACATACATAATTCAATTAAGTTACAGGTCCCCTTTTATAGATTTATTTTAAGCTAATCGTAGCTATTTCATACCACAAAACACTTTATTATTCACAATTAACGACGGGACTTAATAGCGTAAAATTAAGTTTTAAATATACCTCCGACGTTTTGAGGACGGTGTTGTCCTCTTGGTCTGGTGGTGGTGGTGGTCGTGGTCATTGTGAATAATAATGAGTAAAAAATCGTGAAAGTTCCAATCAGTTGGTACCATCATATTTGTTATGAACTGTTTTTTCTATAACTAAGTACAACTTAAATAAAAAAAAAGCCTTTATTTCTGGCCATTGGAGAGAAATGTAAAAAGGTACATCTATTATATAATCTTATCTAGTTATTTTTTATATTACATTGCCTTGTTTCTACAACTTGTTGTGTAATAAAAGGTAAACACCAACAATCAATTTAAACCTAAAAGCCACCAGTTATCCCAACAAAGCCAGGTCAGACCCGCGCGAGACGTCCCTGAAGGGCAAAACAATTTATCCTCAACTCAAATCGGTCGCAATTCGATGTGCTCTATCAGCGACGAGCCCACTTCCGCCCTATAGTTAATATAATCACCCATTTACCCATTCTAATGACATTAAACTTCACCTAAATATTACATCAATTATCACGACGCGTCATAACGAGACCTTTTTAAAACAATAACGTAAATTTTGACTGCCACAAAATTTCGAGGCGGTTTTGTATGGGTTTTCAGGGCGTAATTGAGTTTGTGTCGCGAAGTGGAAACCCACTAGGGCTTTTATGTAATTTACCCTCCGTTCGTCTTTTGATTTAGCGAGCCGTTGTAATCATATTTTGTACTCAGTAAATGTCACTTGATTTAAGGTTGAATAAGGTTATTTATTGTTGAAATGGACTTTGCAAAAGCGGTCTACTGTAAATTATAGTCTGTATCTTTAGGTATTTAAAAAAGGCTTCTTAAGTCAGTTGCGGGTAGATGAAAACATTACATGATCAAATACTTAATGTAGGCTAAATTCAGGTCGTTCAGTGACAGATACACGTGGTTTTGTATTTGGTTGGTTAATCAATATATTTTATAACTACCCGAAAATGTACAAATTATTTGTTTACTTTTATTTAAGTACCTAAAGATATAGGTTTCCTCACGATGTTTTCCTTCACCGAAAAGCGACTGGTACCTAAATATCAAATGATATAATATCATACATAAGTTCCGGAAAACTCATTGCGAGAATTCAGACTGAAAGTCGCACGCTCTTGTAGTCGCACCAATAAAAGTCTGCAGCGTATTTGATAGCCCACGCAGCGTAAGTGTTATTTATACATCATAATTTCATAGAAGTTTGACGTTTAAAATGACACTTGCACTGCGTGGGCTATCAAAATCGCTGCAGACTTTTTACGGTCTGACTCTACCTACCATCTCTTTAGTTCACAAAAAACATAACCTCTAAAGGACGACTCACGTTAGACCGGGCCGGAGCTTCCGGAGCTTCGTTTTCTATGAAAAGTACCACGTCGTGATCACCGATCAGCCGTCATAGAAAATGACATGCCGGACGCCTCGGCCCGGGCACGGCCCGGTCTAGCGTGAGTCAACCTTAAAGTAGTATCCAGACGAGACAATTTTTCGCCAATCTGATGAAATTTTCCGATCGAACAGGGCCGTGCGGACGCAAATACCATTTTGATTCCCCGATCACATCAGCAGGTGCGGACACAAAAATGCCAATTTTCATAGTAGAATGCAAATTGGTGATTTAATTTGTGTACGTCTGGACGCTAGATGAGATTGACCAATTATTTTCCTGAACAAATCAACTGATTTCGTCACTAAAACGCTATAATGTTATTGACAACGGCCACAAACGTCAGTTTATCTAATTCTGGATAAGTACCCAGCGGTACCAACGATAGGAAGCGCCTGGATTAACGAGCCCGCCGCCATCGACGTAATGTCACCTGGCATTTTGCTCGCGAGCCGTGCCATCATTGTCTAGTTAGATTGTTCACGCTCGTAGGGCTGTCGGTTACTGTCAGATACATTTAATAATCAAACGTGAACATACAGGAAGAAAAAGTTTGGTAAGAACAAACTCTTGTGAGTCTGACGGGGTCCGCTTGGCAACTAACCCCCAAAAAATCGTATTTTAATTTAATTTTTAGGGTTTCGTACCCGAAGGGTAAAACGGGACCCTATTACTAAGACTCTGCTGTCTGTCCGTCCGTCCGTCCGTCTGTCCGTCTGTCACCAGGCTGTATCTCACGAACCGTGATAGCTAGACAGTTGAAATCTTCACAGATGATGTATTTCTGTTGCCGCTATAACAACAAATACTAAAAACAGAATAAAATAAAGATTTAAGTGGGGCTCCCATACAACAAACGTGATTTTTGACCGAAGTTAAGCAACGTCGGGGTCAGTACTTGGATGGGTGACCATTTTTTTTTGCCTTTTTTTACATTATGGTACGGAAACCTTCGTGCGCGAGGCCGACTCGCACTTGCCCGCTTTTTTTAATGTAGGTTAAAACATGAGTTAATAATCGTTAGGTAAGTCTTAATACAATACAATACAATCATCCAACCCTGAGGGCAAATACATTAAGTAGAGAATAGTTAATCTCTTGTTGTAGTTAGATAAGTCTGTAATTGACGTTGTTATTCTTTGATAGAAGAAACTTAAGTAGTTAAAGAATAGCCCCGTTAATACACCGGAATTTACGTGACCAAAATGCTTTTATCCTTCATGTTTTTACACTAGCTTAGCGCTTCATTCGCCAACAAACTGGTTACAGTTTGGCGATACTGTAAATTTTGTTTATGAGCATGTACCTATTGTGTAAATAAATAAAAATAAAAAACTATTTTTATGGGTGGTAGGTGTCGGCAACCATTGGTGTAGCTCGACATTTAATATGTAGTTAGACCCATATACGCCCGTTAACACTATATAGGCCAGTACAGACAGACGGATTGCAACCCGACTGCAACTTTCGATTATATTCATTAACGTCCAGAGAGGAAAATGGTCCATTTGACAGATTATTTTTACATGGAGTAGTTGTCACTTAAAATGTTTGTACGGATGTAGTGCATAATTGTTTTCCATCGTATTTTCTCGGAAACGTTCGTATTTGTCATGCTACTTCAGTCAACCTCAGTACTTTTTGTACCGAGACTGACAGAAATAGAAAGACACGTTCAGACGTTTACGTGAAAATACGATGGAAAACAATTATAAACTACATCTGTTTACCTTACTTACCTTACTTTATTTAAAAATATAACAGTTAAGTAGGTAATAAAAATACAGATACAATATACATTCAAAAATACAATCTAAAAATATTGCCATGACAGTCTCAGCTATTCAACTAAAAATAGTTCTATTCCCGCTATTTTTATCCGCACAATTCGATGCAAATTGCCGTTGAAGTGGCAACCCTAACGAGCGCGATGTAGGGCGCAGTATAAATAACCGGCTGATGAAGAGTGACGAGCAGGGAACTGCCGAATGGACCACTTCTCTACGCAATCAAGAACAAGGTGCCTGCAGAGACAGAGACTATACTGGCAAGCCAACTTAGTCAAAATAAAAGCACCGTGAACAAAGTTTTGTACGGTGCTCTAAAAATATGAAGAAGAAAGAAAGAAAGAAAATACTTACATTTATTTAACGCCACAAGCTACAACATATTAAGGCCCCAGTACACAATGGGCCATCGCCGGCCACTCCAAGGGACGCAGCCTTGCGGTAGAATGAGATAGCAATATTACTTGCTCCCTCTAACGCATAAATGCGTCCCTTGAAGTGGCCGGCGATGGCCCATTGTGTACTGGGACCTTTACATATAGACAACAAAGATATATTATACAGACATAAAAAAAAATTGGACGCTAAAATAGGGTCTCAGCATAATGCCGCGGCAATCCGTGGCGCTGGTTTTCAGTGGGGACCTTACTTGACTTACCTGACTTATGGCTCCTCTACACGATGGGCCAGCACCGACCACTCCAAGGGACACAGCCGTGCGGTAGTATGAGATAGCAATATCACTTGCTCCCTCTAACACATAAATGCGTCCCTTGGAGTGGCCGGCGCTGGCCCATCGTGTAGAGGAGTCTTAAAAATATGAGACGACAACAGTGACATACAAAAAAACAGACATAAAAAAGAGAGACACAAAAAAAGGTATATATACAGTGAAACCTGGATAAGTGAGACTTCAAAGGACGAGCAGATTTGTCTCACTTAAAGAGGTATTTCACTTACCCAGGTTCTCAGTTAGCCAGGTACAAATAAATTTCTGTCTCATTTATAGAGGGTCCCATTAATAGAGGTGAGAATAGAGGATATATCTCAGTTATGTTTAAAAATGTTTAAATGTTGAGGTAAAATAATCCTTGTCCCTGAATATTTTTTAAGTCTGTTTAAATATTTCTTTGAATTTATTTTGAATGATTTTCCAAAGGATAGATTTTTTCAATTAAATTTGATACTGACTTCATTGTGTCTTAGAAATTTATTAAATGAAAATCTGTTTATTCTTGTTACTTATAAAGATTTCAGCTTTCGTTTCGATAGTTTTGAAAACTATATAAAGTAACTAAATGAAACTTGAAGTCGTTAAGACACTATTAAGCAAATGCGGATTTGTGGATAGACTAAGAGTTAGTAAGAATACGGAAATAGATCAATAAAGTCCAAGTTAGAGAGGTCATAGATTGACGTTATCTCAGATACAGAGGTAATTCGTATAAAATTATAAAAAAAAAACAATTAGGAAAATGTAGTCTTATAAATATAGTCTCAGTAAAAGAGGTAAAATACACTCTCTGTCTCAATTATAGAGGTAAATGTGACTATAAAATCACAACAACTAATCCCAGTTATAGAAGTTCGTTTTTTTAGGGTTCCGTACCCAAAGGGTAATTTCTCACTAACAGAGGTAATTCAGTGCTAAAGTGTAGGGACCGCGCCATGAGTCCCAGCTATAGAGGTTTCTCACTTATCCAGGTCCCACTTAACCAGGTTTCACTGTACATAGGTACTGAACAAGAACAAAAGAAAAAATATATACATAAAATTTAAAAATATTAAAAATAAAAACTGTAACCTATTTAAAAACTACCCACAAAACAAATAATCGTTGTCTGTAAAGTCCGTTTACGGACGATAATTTTGTATGTATAACGTCATAAGAAAACGTGGCCGTAACGTTACCATGGAGATCCGTCCACAACGTTACCATGGAGATATGTCCACAACGTGACACTTTTTCGTGCATGCCACCAGTGTTCATCAATTTATAAGACTTAGCCCCACTTGCACCGTCCTACTAACCCGGGGTTAACCGGTTAACCCAGTGTCAAATTGTACTGGTAACCATGGTAATTCCAGGTTTAACCGGTTAACCCTGGGTTAGTGGGATGGTGCCAGAGGACCTTAAAAGGGCAACCAATTAAAAAATTGTAGGCGCGAAGGATCGATTTCCCATACAAATTTTGAATTTCGCAACTTTTCTACTGATAAAGTTGGTTTGCCAGAGTATAGCAAATATTACTTTTAGCGAAAATTTGACCTTATAACGTAACCTAGGTTTGTTGATTAATTTGTAACTGGTTCCCCGCGATAGAGGCGAAAAGCCTAGTGCGCAGACCCCTAACACATTGAGTACCTAGGTGACCTGTTTTTTTGAAACTCACTTTTTATCTTATACTAGTTATTATTTAGAAATATTAGACCAAATTAAATTTTATCTATCTTTTAATTTAGTCTAATTTTATTTAAACAAATTAAAATGAATTAATGAATTATCCTATAAATAACATTCTAAAGTAGTCGCTAGTGGGATGGCACCGAGATTGCGGACAGCATTTCCTCGCTAAATCGTAATACCTAAATATATAATTTATTGTTCAGCTTTTTTGTCTATCTTTTGGCGCATACGGCCAATAGAGTTGCGGCATAGAGTAGGTACCTACCTAACCCTTCTGCAAGTCGCTTCGGCGCTCCTGGAAGTCAAAGTGCATATGCGCATATGCAACACAATGCAGATAACCCGAATGTCGACAACTCGACACTCCATGATGAATGGCAGTTAAATTGTTCCTAATTCGTCGTAACTCAATGCTGCGTGATGCGCGTGACGAAATGACGCGATTACGCGAGGTCCTGTGACGTGCTATATAACACATACTTCTCCTGTTTACTCCTTGACTATGTAGTAAAGCAGCCTGATGGAAAATATGAAAAACAAGCGACTGGCGGCAAAGATGGAGTCTAACGAAAGGTACACTGCCGGATTCGAACTTCAAGATATTCACAAGAGACGACACGTACTAGATCCATTCTAGATACGTTATAGTTTAGATATCAACTAGTTCTCTTTTGCGCAATTCGGGCAACCAATGCCACTTTTACCTTAGATAGAGTAAGATATCTATTAGATGTGAATTAGATCTCTAAGTCATATCCTGTGGAAATCGTTCAAGAGTATCTCCAGAATTGCGCAAATGTCAAATTTGACAGGTTAGATCTTAAACAAATCGTTATAGTATCTTGGTGATGTCTAAAATATATCTAATAGATATCTATTTCAAAATCCGAATCGGGCCCACAGGCCGTACAGGGGTTGCTACAAAAAGTGCAAGGACATAAGTAGGTAGGTAGAGAGTAGAAAGTATTCCCCGATTCTGGCCCCGCCTCTCAGAGGTCCCCGATCCTGACCCCAGGGCACCGCCACCACCGCCCATGCTAACCTAAAAAAAAAAAAAAAAACAAATAGCCCCCCATTTGAATTGATTGCGCTAGGTCCCAGCAGTGCCCGGCGCCTCCTTCAGGGACTTACGAAATACGCTAATTTAACAATACACCTTGTTCACCACGGTAACAATAGGCTCATCGACCCTTTTCTATTGTTCGATCTCGACTCGGGCGCGCTATTGTGTTACCGAGCATACTACCTGCCTGGACCCTTTCCTTAACCCACCGACGTCTCCATTCATGCCTTCTTTATGTGTGTATACTGTAGGTGTTTGTGATAGGTATTAGAGATAGGTATTTTGCAATATGTATTAGCGATAGCTATTTGCAATAGGTATTAGCGATAGTTACTTATTTGTGATGCATAGGTACTCTAACTATCAACTCTAATAACCCGCATTATCTTATTACCTCTTGGAGCTATTTCGATTTATAAGGAATACAGTTCTAACCTTCTTCTGATGTATAATTTACACTAGTAATCCTTTGGCAGCCTAAACTAACCTTAACCTTTTACCAAACCTAACTTATTCTTCGAAAACTTCTCATTTCAAACTAACCTGCTTTCACCTAGTCTTCCGATATAAAGTAAACTCGTAGTTACTTGTTTCTTTCTATTGTTTAAAAAAATAACGAGGTGTGTGAGGCATTTCTTGTGCACTTGTTTTCATTGTTATAACAGCTTAATTGCTTTATTGATAGACGTCTATTATATTTTATGCTGACAATGGGTTTATTTTATTGTTTCCTATATCTATTTTTTTATAATTTTGGTTTGAGTAAAGAGAACGTCTGTTTAGATGAACTTGTTGAGACATGTTACTTTGAGTGATTTAAAAAAAGAACGAGACGTGTCAACTGGTTTCAACATGATTTAGTCTAATACATCAACATTTCTTGTGCGTTGCTATTCATTGTATTCAGCATAACTGCTTTATTGGTAGACATCTATTATATTTTATACTGACAATGGATTTATTTCAAATTATGCTTTTGAATTTGGGTTTGAGTAACGAGAACGTCTGTTTAGATGAACTTGTTGAGACATGTTACTTTGTGTGATTTAAAAAAAAGAACGAGACATGTCAACTGGTTTCAACATGATTTAGTCTAATACGTCAACATTTTTGTACGTTGCTATTCATTGTTATAACAGCATAATTGCTTTATTGGTAGACATCTATTATATTTTATACTGACAATGGATTTATTGTTTCCTATTATGCTTTTGAATTTGGGTTTTAGTAAAGAGAGCGTATGTATTAGATGAACTTGTTGAGACATGATTTTAACGGTACTGTACCCTGGTCATAGTGATACAGTATAAAAGCCGAAGAGAAATGAGTTTGAGTAAGTATTACCGTCGTGGCAGTCCTCTGTATCAGAGCTCCTTGTATCTATTGCAGTATATAGAAATATAGTGTTAATTCAACAGTGAAGTGTTTAAGTGTTTATAGAAAGACCCAACAATGGATGTAAGTATGTCTTTTATTACCGTAACTTACTTTGTTTTGTTTTCACTTGTGTTCTTTGTGTTTTAATTATCAAGATTGTAGACAGTGTGTAAATTATTGTTTTATATTGTTTCAGTTCACTGAAAATACTTTCAAGAACTATTACTACCCGGATAATAATAAAGACGAATCAAGCGATGAAGAGGGTACGCTTGGTTTCAAAGTTAAACAAGCCATCGCAAAGAAACGTTCAGGAAACAATATCGATAGTTTCTTTGAACGACCTAAAAAGCAACCCAAAATTGTGAAACGGTCTTCGAATGTGAGCAAAAGTTCACCAGACGGTGTTGCAAACTTATCATCCGGACAAGACGACGGGGCGTATGCATCACATTTGATTAAAATCGAGATATATGATATGCAAACAATTAAAAACGTCCCACCCATGGAACACTGGAAGCATGCGGACTTCAGATTGAAATATTTTGCGTTGGAAGACGATTTGGAGCTACAAAATACGCGAAATATTATTTATAACATAACAAAGCAATTAGCTTCTAAGGACAGTAGTGTGAAATATTTTATAGATAATAAGAAACAGTGATAGTTTTAATTATTAATGATAGTAGTAGCTTAATGATTGTGTTAACGTATTTCTCATTTTTTACCTCTCCTTAAGTACATTTTCCATGTAACAGATTATTTTTATTGTATCACATTACAACAAGTATTAATTTAAACTTCTCACTTGTAAAGGTCACAGTCCCCACTCTTAGAAATCTTATACGTGTAGTCAACTATTTAAATGAAAGAAAGCACTGTATGATTTCTCATTTCATAATGGACTCTTTGAGCTGTGATGTCTACGATCTTGAACTTATCAGACTCTGTGAAGAAATAGAAGAAAATGAAGATCTATGCGAGGCTGCCCGTCTTGTGAGCCAACTTCATCGAGAGGCGTAAGTAAAAATATTCCTGTTCATACATGTTTATAACTCTTAACCGGTACCTGTTTAACAAAGGATGGGTCCCTGACTTGTTGTGACCTGAACTTATTGTTAGGATAAACGTGGGGTGGGAGAGGACTGGTTATATAAGCGGGGTATCTCGAGTTCATATCATTCAGTGTTTTGGTGCCGTGCTTGTATTGTGATATCCTTTTCCATAATGGTGTTTACTTATTATCATATTGGTCTCACCTTACCTCGTGATAAGATTGAGGAATTAAGTAAAGAATTTATTGTATCATATTTTCATAGAAATATAAGAATGTGGTACATTTCAAACAAATTACCTCACTCGTTACTGGAAGATTCTGATATTATACCGTATTATACACCATGTGATGGGCATATAAAAAATTCCAAGGGGAATACTGAGTCATCAGATGTGATTGATGGAGTTTTGATGATGCAAGCCTATTGTCAGCAGTGTCGAAAAGACTTACGTTAGTATATACAACCAACCATTTTAGTAATTATTTTTATTTTATCTCACATTAAGATATTTATGTTTATTTTGTATTGTTATAGATCTTCTCAAATAGGACGGGGAGTAAAAAGGACAGCTGCAGTTTTGGAGACTGAAGAATTCTTATTGAAGAAAAACCGTCCAGCAGCTGCTGAACCTGTCGCATCAACATCATCCGAACCAGTTCCCGATGTCATTGTGAGTACAAATAATAATCATGAAATTGAATGTTCTGTGTGTAATAAGTTTGTCTCTAAAAGATATTTTAAAAATCATTTAAATAGTAATCTTCACAAAAATAATGTTTTAAGGGCTGACATTGAATGGGTTAATGTTCAGTTAATTGAAAATGCTTTTAAGAATAGGGTGGCCACTTACAGAATACTATTAAATGAAAATGGTCACCAACCATTTACTCCCGAATCTATTTTACTAGGAAATAAAGATAAAATCTTTGCATTATTGGATCGTTCCCTCACTGATCACCATGCTTTAAAAGTAAACTTTATTTTAAATGCGGATTTTACTCAAGAGAGCAAACAAGTAAATAATACATTTGATTTCCAATTATGTAACAATGTAGTTGATGTTAGCAGCGACAAAGATGAGATTTTCGAGTCAGTTGTTAAAGATATATTAACAAAATTATTTAACTTTGAGAGAAAAGATAGTGGATGGAGTTTAGTAAAATTTAACTATCTAGATGTCAATGTAAACAAATTTAATCCATTGCGTGGTTCTTCCTATATCGAATTACCACGTGATATTCAGAACAGAAAAGCAGTTATTAATGTAAAAAATAGTGATCATGAATGTTTTAGATGGGCTGTATTGTCAGGCTTGTATCCACCTACAAGTCATCGTTCAAACACTACGAAATCGTATATAGCGCATAAAAATAAATTAAATTTTGGAAATTTAACTTTCCCACTTAAAGTTGGAGATATTCAGAAATTTGAAAAAATGAATGATATAAGTATAAACGTTTTTGGTCTTGAATACAATTCGAAAAGTAAAATACATGACGTAGTAGGCCCATTACACTTAACAAAGTGCAAAAAAGCTACCCACTTGAACTTATTGTACATATCCAAAGACAGTAAGGGACATTATTGCTATATCAAAAATTTATCTAGGTTAGTATCTAAACAATTATCAAATACACAGCATGCCGCACATATTTGTGATGGTTGTTTGTCGAACTTTACAACTCGCGACAATTTAATGAATCATCAAAGAAACGATTGTTTCCATGTTTGTACACATTTACCTTCAGAACAGGATAAAAAGAAAAACTGGTTCAATGAAAACGTTTCCTCCAATATACTTACTTTCGATAATTATGAACGTAAATTAAGGGTACCTTTTGTTATTTATGCTGATTTCGAGGCCTTTCTAAACCCGATTCAAACAGGTAAAATTAATCCTACTACATCCTCAACAACAAATGTACAAAAACATGAGGTATATAGTTTTGGATACTACATTAAATGTTCTTATAATGATAAATTGTCAGTGTACAGAACATATAAAGGCAAAAATTGCACCCAGGAATTTATGAAGTATATGGAACAAGACTTAAAGGCCATTTGTAGGAGAAATACTTTTGTAAAAACTCCATTGCCTTTATCTAATGCAAATAATGTGCATATTTCTCAGAGTAGTACATGCTATATTTGTGATAAAAATTTAAACGAGGATTCAGTCATTTCCTATAATTACCATACTGGTCTTTATGAAGGAGTGGCACATAAATTTTGTTCTGAAAAATACAGGGCACCTAATTTTGTACCTGTATTTTTCCATAATTTGTGTAACTATGATAGTCATTTTATAGTACATGGGCTTGGTTTGGTGGAAGGCGACATTGAACTGATTCCAGAGAACAAAGAGAAATACATTTCATTTTCTAAGAGCTTGCAAATAAATAATCGCACAGTTAAATTGAGATTTGTTGATTCACTTAAATTTATGTCCAGTAGTCTTGACAAATTGGCAAAAAACTTGTTGCCTGAACAATTTCATGAATTAAGATTGAATTTTTCATGCGAGGAGGATTTTAAACGCTTATTACGAAAGGGTGTATATCCCTATGAACACATGTCATCATACGATTCTTTAAACTTGACAGCTCTTCCCTCTAAAGATGATTTCTTTAGTTCCTTGTCTGATAGTCACATCTCAGAGGAGGATTATGATCACGCAAAAGATGTTTGGTCTCATTTTCAATGCAAAAATATGGGTGATTATTCTGATTTATATTTAAAAACTGATGTTTTATTACTAACTGATATATTTGAAAATTTTAGAAACCTTTGTCTTAAGACGTATGGATTAGACCCCGCTCATTATTATACTGCTCCGGGATTAAGTTGGGATGCAATGTTAAGAACTACAAAAATAAAACTAGAACTCCTAACTGATATCGATAAAATAGCTTTTATAGCGAAAAATATTCGAGGTGGCATATCACAATGTAGTAATAGATATGCGAAGGCTAATAATATTTTTTTGTCAGATTATAATCAAAATATCCCATCGTCATTTCTTATGTACTTTGATGCAAATAACCTTTACGGGTGGGCTATGTCTCAATGTCTTCCTACCGGTGAATTTGAATGGGTAAATACAGATACTGACTTTAATATATCTGATGACGCTGATCATGGTTTAATTTTAGAAGTTGATCTCGAATACCCTAACGAGTTGCATGACTCTCATTCAGATTTGCCATTCTGTCCTGAAAACGTTTGTTTGGGTAATTCCAAAGAAAAAAAATTAATTCCTAATTTAAATAAAAAAACGAATTATGTCATTCACTATAGAAATCTAAAACAGTGTTTAAAAAATGGTTTGAAATTGAGTAAAATCCATCGCATTCTTAAATTTCAGCAGTCTATGTGGTTAAAAAGTTACATAGATTTGAACACCCACATGCGATCACAGGCATCATCCGATTTTGAAAAAGATTTCTTTAAACTAATGAATAATTCAGTGTTCGGTAAGACCATGGAAAATGTTGCAAAACGTGTAAATGTCAAATTATTAAATAACTGGGAAAATAGAGGAAAAACGCAGGGGGTTCAATCTTTGATAGCGAAACCTGAGTTCCATAGTTTATCCATATTCTCTGAGAATTTAGTGGCCGTTCAGTTGAATAAAACTAGAATATTTTATAATAAACCGATTTATTTGGGATTTTGCGTATTAGATATATCAAAAACTTTGATGTATGACTTTCACTACAGCTACATGAAAACCAAATATCCAGACAATCTTAAGCTTCTTTATACAGATACTGATAGCTTAGTATATCAAATTTTCACGGAAAATTATTACGCAGATATAAAATCAGACCTTAATTTATATTTTGATACATCTGACTATCCTCCTAACAATAAATATGATTTGCCGTTAATAAATAAAAAGCGATTAGGGTTTTTCAAAGATGAAAATAATGGTAGAATTTTAAAAGAATTCGTAGGTCTGAGATCTAAAATGTATACCTTAGATATTGAAAAATATGACGAGAATGATGAGAAAACTGAAAAATACGGTGTTTTATCAAAAGCCAAAGGAGTCAATAAATGTGTTACAAAAAAATTTACTCTTGACAGTTACAAAACGTGTTTATTTAATAAAAATTTGCAACGCGCTCAAATGCTAAGATTTAAGTCTATAAAACATATAATATTCACTCAAAAAATAAATAAAATATCATTATCGCATGAAGATACAAAACGATACTTATTAGAAAACTCTTCTGATACTCTTGCGTGGGGTCATTATAAAATACCGCAATAATTAAAAAAGTTTCAAAGTTGTAATTTAATCACACAGAACATTCGAATTCCAAATTATTGTTTGTACATTGTATATTTTTAAGATATTACTTGTAAACATGTAAAAAAAAAATGTATGAATTTTATTATATTGTATCTTTTAAGGTAGTATTGTAAATAAGAAACAAAAAAATTAATGTTAAAAGTGTGATCATATATAATAAATTTTTGTTTTTTACGTAATCCTTTTGTTTTTTCTACTATATCTGAGTTGTTTAAATAGTAATCTTCTTTCTGAATATTACCATTTAAAGTCCATCCGTTAACATATCAACACTCACCCACACACACACACACATACACATAGATTACGATATTTAATAATGATTCACTTTTATCATCCTTTCACCACCATTGTCGCAGGTCCTAGTGGCTGTGGTAAAACTCAATTTGTCACAAACTTTTTGAATAACTCCAAAGAGATATGTAATGTTGAATTTGATGAAATTATTTGGTGTTATGATGAAATGCAACCTCTCTACAATCTGGAAAATGTAAATTATAGTCAAGGAATACCAGATTTTTCAATTTTTGATGGGAAGAAACCTAAACTTCTTATTATAGATGATTTGATGAGAGAATCAGATGGACGAATCGTTGACATTTTTACGAAAGGTAGTCATCATAGAAACTTAAGTGTTTTTTATATTACACAAAACATATTTCATCAAGGTCGAGGTCAACGTGATATTTCATTGAATACAAGCTACATTGTATTTTTTAAAAATCCCAGGGATAAAACTCAAATACGCTACCTGTCACGACAAGTTTACCCAGAAAACTCAAAGTTTGTGGACGAAGCCTACAAAGATGCTACAAAGGAGGCTCATGGTTACCTCATGATTGACCTGAAACAAAATACAAATGACATATGCCGTTTCAAAACAAAAATATTTCCGTTCGATGGGCATTGCACAGTGTATGTACCTAAAAAGGGGTTTAAATATGATAAAAATCAGCATATTTTAGTCAGTTCTACATGATGCATGCAAGAGTAAACACATATAAACATTTACTTGAAGCATTGCAGTTGCTTAAACCCAAATATCGTACTGCGTTACTTAAATCTTGTGACGATGAAGAGATCAACATTATTTGTGAGTGTATTTATAACGTCCTAAATGGGAAAATTCCATTAGATAAAAAAGAAAAGACGAAACTAAAAAAATATAAAGATATTTTAAGAAAATTAGTTTCGAAAGGGAAACATAAAATAAGAAAAACTGTTATAGTTCAAAAAGGAGGCGCATTTCTACCTATTATTTTAGGTGCAGTTTTAAGTGCTTTAGTGAACTCTTTATCATAAACAAAATGGAAAACACAAAAAAAATGTTATTAGTAGAATCAGATTTTATTGAAAGACTGAAACGGAATGAGAGTCCACCCGAAAATTCCTCATCTCGACTAGATGGAGAGATGCAAAAGATCCTTAAAAGTAAAATGAATGATCGCGAAAAGTGGACGTTATATTCTCAAGCATTACAAAGATTTCTACATTTTATTGAAACAGATCGAAAACCGTTTAGATTACCCATCGTGATGGAGGGGCTAGATCAAGTCATCAACGAAAGTAATGATATTATAAAAACAAAAGTGAACAAAAAGGAGGAGAATGAAAATAATGAGTCAGTTACAGATAATATAACTGAAGCAGCCACACCGTCATCGTTTAATACACCACCTGGTGAAATAAATCAAGAACTAATGCCAATTAGTCCATCAAAAATTATAAACATATTACCTAAATCTTATGAAAGAAAAGCTCGAACGTTGTTAGATTACATTGTTTCAAGTAAACCGAAAATTTGGTGGAAACAGACTGGTGAAGTTGTTATAAATAACCAAACCATTCAAAATAGTAATATTACTGATTTGGTAAGCGACACCGTTAGATGTCTTAAACGTCCTAAGCCAATTGGATGGGAAGTGTTTGCTTTACTTTTAAAAGATATCGAAGTTCCTAGGTCATGCATAGGTAATCCTACAAATTTAGCATTTATTAAAGGTACTCCTTTGATTGAACCCTTTACCCCCTCCACATCTGTGAAGACGAGAGCCTCAACAGATAAAGATAATAATACTTCTACACCTCTTGCTACACGGGAGCAAAAGCGATCCGGAAAGAAAATAGAGTGGGAAAGATGGACTCCTTATTAGACATTAACAGAATCTACTATGATGTCTCTAATCCAGCTGGCTATAGCAGTTTAAATAATTTATCAAAGGAAATGAAAGGTCAAATGAACAAAGAGGAAGTGAAAAAATGGTTACAATCTCAAGATACGTACACACTGCATAAACCTACTCATAGACGATTTACTAGAAATAAATACATTATCTCGAACTTTAATGAACTTTGGCAAGCCGATTTAAGTGATATGAGTACTTATAGTCAATATAATGATGGGTACAAATATATTCTTTGTGTTATTGATGTGTTCAGTAAATATGCTTTTGCAAGAGCCATGAAGAAGAAGGATTCAGCAACTGTTAAACAATGTTTTGAAAGCATATTTACTGAAGCCAACTCTGTTCCCCGTCACATCCAATCTGATAAAGGTACAGAATTTGTTACAAAGGCGGTTAGAGATTACTTTAAGAGCAAAAATATTAATTATTATACCACTAATAACCCCGACATTAAAGCAAGTATAGTAGAAAGGTTTCAAAGAACACTTAAAATGAAAATGTGGCGTTACTTCACTCATAAGAATACGTATAACTACACAAATATATTACAAGATCTTTTACATTCTTACAACCATAGCTATCATTCTAGCATTAAAATGCGCCCAGTTGATGTTAGCTCTAATAATATTATGACTGTTTGGTGTAATTTATATGATCGCAAAAAAGATAGGCAAATTTCATCAGAAACTAAAAAACTAAATGTAGGTGATCATGTTAGAATCACTAAATATAAGCATGTGTTTCAAAAAGGTTATGAAAGTAATTGGAGTGATGAAATATTTATTATTGATTCGATTATTAACAGATCGCCACGAGTTGTTTATACAATAAAGGATTTAGAAGGTGAACCCATCATTGGTACATTTTATTCTAAAGAATTACAAAAGGTAACTTACCTCCCCTCCAACGAGTATAAAATTGATAAAATAATACGCTCGCGTCGAGTTGCTGGCAGAAAGGAAATACTAGTTAAGTGGCAAGGTTATCCTAATAAATTTAATTCTTGGATACCTGAATCAAACTTAAAGAAAATATGAGTGAAAATAGTTTTTATCTAACTTTGTTAAGTAATAGTTCATCAGATTACTACACGGATAACACGACTGCACATTTCTTAACTAAATTACCAAAGACCATTAAATTGGATGGAGAATGGGTAGTTGGGTTGGTGGAATTTCAATACCCTTGTTCCATGTATAATGTTCAAGAGCACGAAAACATCATTTATTTAAAGAAAACGGTGTTATCACCCACCGATAAAACTACAAAAATAGTGGATATAAAAACTCATATACCAGCCACTACATATGATAATATAGATCATTTTCTTCAAGCGTTTAATGAAAACCCACAGTTAAAAAATAACGTGAAATTTCGATATGATGGATTAACAAAACTGGTTGGAATAGCAACAACAAATAAAGAAATAACATCTATCATAACAACTCCGATACTAAGTTTGCAATTGGGTTTTAAACCGAGAACAAATTTAAAACAAAATACATTAGGAAAAAACCCTGCAAATTTATATTTAGGTTTACCATCTCAAATATTTGTTTATACTGATATAATACATCCACAAGTAGTCGGAGATGTTATTACTTCATTACTCAGAATAATACCTTTAGATCCAACTAAGTTCATTTATGGAGCTTATAAAACTCACATCTTCTCACCCGCTCATTATGTACCAGTTTTACGAAGAGAGTTCGATACAATTGAAATAGATATAAGAACAACGACTGGTGTCAGAGTACCATTTCAATTTGGATCTTCTTGCGTGAAGCTACACTTTCAACGAGTAAAATGATTTACAACAGATCGTCAGTCTCTTGTCCTTACGAACATTATTATTCACACCAAGCCGGCTCTGGGATAGGTATTGTCTATAAGGGAGTTCCATACCAACGAGGACATGGTATAGGCAGTTTTTTGGGTGGACTATTTAGATCAGTGCTCCCTTTGTTATCTAGCGGTTTAAAAACCATTGGAAAAGAAACCTTAGGGGCAGGGGTTGGTCTGTTATCTGATATGGTAAATTCTCGTCCTATGGATAGTTCCATTCGATCACGATTTAAGGAAGCGAGCGCTAACCTAAAAAGAAAGGCTGATGAAAAAATTGATTCTCTCATGTCGGGATCTGGGTATAAAATGTCGAATAAAAGAAGAGAACCGCTCATTACTCGAAAAGCATCGCGACGAAGAGGAAGTAAAAATAATAATAAAAATAACGATATATTTTCAAGTTAAATAATGTCATTTCTACACAGTCATTCATGTGAATGTGCAAAATCAGAATTAGATATATTTGCCCTTCCATCAACTCAAACAAGTATTGAAAGCGGACATTGGATTCATTACAAACCAATTTCATCTTTAAGTGATGATGGCCCCATTGAATTTCAAGTACCTGGATCAGGAGATGACTACATTGATCTATCACACACAATGTTACATATTACTGCTAAAGTGTTGAATCAAGATGGGACAAAATTAAAAGCAGATGCCGGAGTTGGACCCACCAATAACTGGCTACATTCCCTTTTCAACCAACTTGATGTATATTTAAATCAAAAACTCATATCACCCCCAAACAATACATATGCTTACCGTGCTTATATGGAAAATCTTCTCAACTATGGACCGGCAGCCAAAGAAACCCATCTTACTTGTGGGTTATGGTATGAGGATACCCCAGATTTTATGGATACCGTTGACGCCAACAACAAAGGATTTCAGAAAAGACTAGAATTTATCAAAGAGAGTAAGCAAGTGGAAATGATTGGACATTTGCATGGCGATATATTTAACCAAGAGAAATTCTTGATAAATGGTGTTGAATTGCGTATTAAGTTAGTCCGATCAAAAGAATCGTTTAATTTAATTTGTCATCAAGATAAAAAATTTAAAGTACAAATAACAGATGCTAGTCTCATTGTTCGAAGAACAAAAATCAATCCTAGCGTTTTGTTAGCCCATCAAAAAGTATTGGCAACAACGACTGCGAAGTACCCCATTACGAGAGCAGAAGTTAAGGTTCTCACAATACCATCAGGGGTCCAGGGTAAAACATTGGATAATATATTTCTTGGACAAATTCCTAAACGGTGTATTATTGGATTTGTATCAAATTCAGGTTTTAATGGAAATTTAGCTTTGAATCCATTTAATTTTCAAAACTATAATATGAATTCATTTAGTTTGTTTGTAGATGGTCATGAAATTCCTTCTAAAACATTACAACCGTCATTTAGTTCTGGTTTAATAGCGGCGGCATATCACACCTTATTTTCTGGAACTGGTATTCATTTTCACAACGAAGGTAATGGAATAAGTAGAACAGATTATGGTGGAGGTTATTGTTTGTTATGTTTTGATTTAACCCCTGATTTATCTGCTAGTTCAACTTCACATTGGAATCTTGTTAGACATGGAAGTGTTCGGATAGAAGTACGCTTTGATTCGGCTCTAACTAGCACCATTAATTGTATCGTTTATGCAGAATTTGACAACATTATTGAAATAAACAAAAACCGTGATGTATCTGTAGATTATAATAGTTGAAAAACATAATTATATAAATACAATGTTTTCTTTCGTTTACTTTATTTTGTTGTAGTCATTGTTTGCAGCATCATCAAGACATAAATTGTTATTAATTAAGTAATTATGGATACTAATGAGATACAATTTTGTATGAAGAAATTAAACCCACTTTTTGAAACAAATGTTTTTGCTGCTAACAAAATACCTATTTGGGTCGATCTACCTGTCTTTATTGTTAGTAATTTGGACCCTGACACGAAACCAGGCTCCCACTGGGTTGCCATACACATTGATGTTACTGGTATAGGAGAATATTTTGATTCCTTCGGACGGAAGCCTTCAGGTTACCATAACTTATTTTTAAAAAGAAACACCAGACAGTGGTTTTATAACAATAAACCTCTTCAAAACCATTTTACTTCAGTTTGTGGTGAATATTGTTTAGTTTATTTGTATTTTAAATATCATGGAAAAACCATGAAAGATATGCTAAGTTTGTTTTCTGATAATTCTGTATGTAATGACCTTATATTAAGGAATATGTTTAAAACATTTTTTGTGAAATAAAATAAAATAATACGTGTACTTAAATAAGATTTTTTATTTTTTCATATAATACAAAGACCTTTCTAAACTATACATTTTTTTTTAAATTTTATTATTTACGAAATATTTCTAAACTATACATTTTTTTAAATTTTATTATTTACGAAATATTTCTTAACATTCTTTGTTACTTAAAAACGAGACGACACAAAAAAACTGTTACATGGAAAATGTACTTAAGGAGAGGTAAAAAATGAGAAATACGTTAACACAATCATTAAGCTACTACTATCATTAATAATTAAAACTATCACTGTTTCTTATTATCTATAAAATATTTCACACTACTGTCCTTAGAAGCTAATTGCTTTGTTATGTTATAAATAATATTTCGCGTATTTTGTAGCTCCAAATCGTCTTCCAACGCAAAATATTTCAATCTGAAGTCCGCATGCTTCCAGTGTTCCATGGGTGGGACGTTTTTAATTGTTTGCATATCATATATCTCGATTTTAATCAAATGTGATGCATACGCCCCGTCGTCTTGTCCGGATGATAAGTTTGCAACACCGTCTGGTGAACTTTTGCTCACATTCGAAGACCGTTTCACAATTTTGGGTTGCTTTTTAGGTCGTTCAAAGAAACTATCGATATTGTTTCCTGAACGTTTCTTTGCGATGGCTTGTTTAACTTTGAAACCAAGCGTACCCTCTTCATCGCTTGATTCGTCTTTATTATTATCCGGGTAGTAATAGTTCTTGAAAGTATTTTCAGTGAACTGAAACAATATAAAACAATAATTTACACACTGTCTACAATCTTGATAATTAAAACACAAAGAACACAAGTGAAAACAAAACAAAGTAAGTTACGGTAATAAAAGACATACTTACATCCATTGTTGGGTCTTTCTATAAACACTTAAACACTTCACTGTTGAATTAACACTATATTTCTATATACTGCAATAGATACAAGGAGCTCTGATACAGAGGACTGCCACGACGGTAATACTTACTCAAACTCATTTCTCTTCGGCTTTTATACTGTATCACTATGACCAGGGTACAGTACCGTTAAAATCATGTCTCAACAAGTTCATCTAATACATACGCTCTCTTTACTAAAACCCAAATTCAAAAGCATAATAGGAAACAATAAATCCATTGTCAGTATAAAATATAATAGATGTCTACCAATAAAGCAATTATGCTGTTATAACAATGAATAGCAACGTACAAAAATGTTGACGTATTAGACT
Organism: Cydia fagiglandana; assembly: GCF_963556715.1. NCBI lineage: Eukaryota > Metazoa > Arthropoda > Insecta > Lepidoptera > Tortricidae > Cydia > Cydia fagiglandana. The sequence continues at coordinate 5,118,905 of NC_085947.1, forward strand.
AAATCATGTTGAAACCAGTTGACATGTCTCGTTCTTTTTTTTAAATCACACAAAGTAACATGTCTCAACAAGTTCATCTAAACAGACGTTCTCGTTACTCAAACCCAAATTCAAAAGCATAATTTGAAATAAATCCATTGTCAGTATAAAATATAATAGATGTCTACCAATAAAGCAGTTATGCTGAATACAATGAATAGCAACGCACAAGAAATGTTGATGTATTAGACTAAATCATGTTGAAACCAGTTGACACGTCTCGTTCTTTTTTTAAATCACTCAAAGTAACATGTCTCAACAAGTTCATCTAAACAGACGTTCTCTTTACTCAAACCAAAATTATAAAAAAATAGATATAGGAAACAATAAAATAAACCCATTGTCAGCATAAAGTATAATAGACGTCTATCAATAAAGCAATTAAGCTGTTATAACAATGAAAACAAGTGCACAAGAAATGCCTCACACACCTCGTTATTTTTTTAAACAATAGAAAGAAACAAGTAACTACGAGTTTACTTTATATCGGAAGACTAGGTGAAAGCAGGTTAGTTTGAAATGAGAAGTTTTCGAAGAATAAGTTAGGTTTGGTAAAAGGTTAAGGTTAGTTTAGGCTGCCAAAGGATTACTAGTGTAAATTATACATCAGAAGAAGGTTAGAACTGTATTCCTTATAAATCGAAATAGCTCCAAGAGGTAATAAGATAATGCGGGTTATTAGAGTTGATAGTTAGAGTACCTATGCATCACAAATAAGTAACTATCGCTAATACCTATTGCAAATAGCTATCGCTAATACATATTGCAAAATACCTATCTCTAATACCTATCACAAACACCTACAGTATACACACATAAAGAAGGCATGAATGGAGACGTCGGTGGGTTAAGGAAAGGGTCCAGGCAGGTAGTATGCTCGGTAACACAATAGCGCGCCCGAGTCGAGATCGAACAATAGAAAAGGGTCGATGAGCCTATTGTTACCGTGGTGAACAAGGTGTATTGTTAAATTAGCGTATTTCGTAAGTCCCTGAAGGAGGCGCCGGGCACTGCTGGGACCTAGCGCAATCAATTCAAATGGGGGGCTATTTGTTTTTTTTTTTTTTTTTTTTTTTTTTTTTTTTTTTTTTTTTTTTTTTTTTTTTTTTTTTTTTTTTTTTTTTTAGGTTAGCATGGGCGGTGGTGGCGGTGCCCTGGGGTCAGGATCGGGGACCTCTGAGAGGCGGGGCCAGAATCGGGGAATACTTTCTACTGTAGAGTGTTTGGACTGGTAATTTGCTAGTCGTCCTAGGTTCGTTTCAGGGTATATCCTATTGTGTTAAGGCGTGATCTTGAGTTACAGTTACACACTAGATCTAACTGTAACAATTTCTTACTTTTTTAGGCTATGAATGTCACATTTTCTTACAGTTGAAAATATAATGCCATATAGAAAGCGCGTCGTCCTCAACAGGCATTGAGAGTATGCCATAAAGTTGGAGCTTAACTTATAATCATATATATAATAATCTAATTCTAATAATCAGCAAATGATGATAGGCAGTACGGTCGGTGCCCCAACTTAAGTACCTACGTCGCCATAATGTGATACTTATGTTAGGGAACCGACTTACATCTCACCGCGCTGAGTTGAAACTACCAATTTCCTTTTGGATACAGAAAATATAGAGATGCTGGGAGGATGATTAATTCGCGCGGTTTGCGTCTTTAACACGTTGTTATGTTCGTCACCTTAGGTACCTACTAGCCGGACATAGGTTATAACCAATATAAAAAGCAATCAGTCACTTCACTACTAGATTGTCCCTGTCAAACTACTTAGTTACTGGCGGTTCATCTCTTCTAGTGTCTTAGTCGATTAATCATACAAGTAAATGACACCTTCCGTCAAGCTTTGCCTGGCGGAATTTCCATGTTTATTAGTATTCTATGTATATCTGCATCAATCTTTAGCAATAATACCGTTAAATTAGAATCCAGATGTTTCCGAGCCATTGGTTCTAACGCTTAGTCGATAACTCGCGGATTCAGTGGATGCCAATATCTGCGCTCCTAACGACATCCGTTCTTGATTGATTGTCGCCTTAGTCGGGTCACCGCAAACCGTGCTCTCAATCCACAATATGCACTTATGGCACACCACATAATACGATATAAAAAGAGGATTCGAGAGGCAGAAGAAGAAGAATATTTGGTGGAATATGTTTGCAAGAAGACCCGTTACGAGCTGCGGGTGTTCCAGCTGCGATTGGGCCATTGTGGCATTTCATGGCTCCTCTACACGATGGGCCAACGCCGGCCACTCCAAGGGACGCAGCCATGCGGTAGAATGAGATAGCAATATCACTTGCTCCCTCTAATGCATAAATGAGTCCCTTGGAGTGGCCAGCGTTGGCTTATCGTGTAGAGGAGCCATCAGCTCGTTCGTGGTGTGCGTGTCGTGGCCAATGCTGGAACCAAGTCCGCGCTCACTAGACTTTTTGCCGAAAGGTGTGATATTTCGGCGGTTCCCTGGGAATCTGCCGAATCCTGTACCAGAAAAGGAGACACAGGAAAAGAATACTGCGACGTCTGCGACGTAAAAACAATTTTTAATTTTTATATTTATTGTATGTATGTTAGTCTGCAATGTATGCACACTATGCCCCTTTATTGCCTGAAAATAAAAGATTTAGTTTTTTTTTTATAACGCTTGTCTATTACTATAGCACGACGATATCAGATGCACGATAAACGCCTAACATGACGAAGAAAAATAAGTACGCCTGCTCCAGGTCAAATTCATAACCTGTTATTACAATCCGAAAACGCCTCAAGGACACAAAATCACAGAAATTGTTTGCATAAAAACTTAATTTAAAATTGAAATGAATTCATCTTCCCTACGGTCGCTTCAGACCCTGGCTCGCGTGGTGGAACGAAGGATTAAGCGGGATTAACCTATATTCCGACATGTCATCAATTTAACGCCGAATTTGACGAATCATTTCGGATTTGCAATCTTGCGGGTTTACCATCTATTGTCGGGCGGGTATCGCGGGATTATTGAATAATAACCGTTCTTTGATATTCCAATATTGGTTCCGATTCTTTTGAAAATACACATGTATTTTGTATGGCTCACAGTGTACCTATGTTATTTTGTAGAATCCTTGTTATGATAAGAAATATGATTTTGAGGTTAAGATTTAAGTTGAATATAAACAGTAGGTACCTAGTTAGGTATTTTAAATTGCTAATATACCTATTTACCTAAGCTACACGGTAGGTATAGTGGGTAGTCGTAGCTATTTACTTGCTATATTTAGACGATAAATAGCCAAGTTCTATAAATAATCCCTTGTATTGTGTTAATTTGTCACTAAGCCATAATTAAGGTTTTAAGCCAATCATATGATTTTTATCCTACTTGTTAAATAAGTAGGTTGAATGGTGTTTAATCTCTAATCATGGCTTAAAATTTACTAATTATAAATTCATAGACCGAGTGAGAAATTCACACCCAAAACAAAAACCCCCGAAGCGTAATTAACGAGTTTAGTAAACTGTCCGGCGCAGATCGAGTCCCGTCATTTTTCCCCGTCATTTTCCGGGGATCATTAAGCTAAAAACCGCTCATAAAAAGCGAGCCTTCGTCAGCATTTATTAATCACTTTATGACAGAGTTATTTACTCCACCGCCTGCGCAGCAATCACACTATAATAACACCTATAAGACTCTTTATTAAACCAGCTTCAAAACTAATTTAGCTCATAACAGAGGGCGCCTGAGTGCAAAATCAAAATCATAGATTAGACAATATACATGTCCGATCTAAACATTAACCATTTAATTAAAAATAAAACAGTCACCAAAGGCCTTGCCAGGATAAGCTACGTGATTCTGCCTCTAAAGGAACTTTCTAAAATGGGAAATCAGTAATTTGGATTGCCTTTCATTGAATTAAATTGTTGTTAACACCACTAACAACAGGGCTATGACCGCGAAAATCGAAGTTCGCAAATTGCGGGGATTTTTCTCTATCACTCTAATTACGCCTTCGTTGGAGTAAAAGAGAAAGGTCGGGCAATTCGCGAATTTCGGTTTTTGCGGTAGCCGCTCAGTTATCATTTAAAACTGAAACGACGTGTACAGTCCACACAGCTGCAAAAGTGCTCGCTGTAGGTACAGGTACCAAACATTGCAGACAAAAAGCTTCGTACAATAAAGTAAATCAACATTGTCTACCAATGCACCAATACAAGAACTATCGCCTTTTTATAATGGCAAGTTTACGGTACCCGAAATGGGTCTGACCACGGAAGAAAGAATGAGCGCGCCGCGACTGCTTTGTTTTGTGGGTCTGACCCTGGTCTTATAAAGTAGCTAACACACTATCGCACCGCACCAAGGTCATTGTGGGACACACCCATAAGTAAGAGGGAGAAAGAGATATCGCTTTCTCCCTTTTACTTATGGGTGCGTCCCACAATGACCTTGGTGCGGTGCGGTAGTGTGTTAGCTACTTAAGATCTAGCAGCGTGTCGGACTTAAGCGCTAGCTGTTGGAACCGATGCCGGGTTGGTGGTGACCAGCGCGATGCCCAACATCACGGCACACACTGTCGTTGTCATGTAGTAAACGATCGCGCCCAGAATGGGTTGAGCACTGACCTAATGAGATCCAGCAGCGTGTCGGACGTGAGCGTGTCCTTGGTGAGCACCTTATTCGTGGTGTTGGGCTGCTGGTAGTTGGAGGAGCTGATGCCGGGCTTGATGGTGGTGACCAGCGCGATGCCCAGCATCACGGCGCACACCGTCGTCGTCATGTAGTCCACGATCGCGCCGAGACTTGGCTGAACACTGACCTTATGAGATCCAGCAGCGTGTCGGACGTCAGCGTGTCCTTGGTGAGCACCTTATTCGTGGTGTTCGGCTGCTGGTAGTTGGAGGAGCTGATCCCGGGCTTGATGGTGGTGACCAGCGCGATGCCCAACATCACGGCGCACACCGTCGTCGTCATGTAGTAAATGATCGCGCGGAGACCGACCCTGAAAGCAAGGTGGATTAATTCCTGGAAAGGGATAGCGTCCAATATATATAATTAATAATATATTGTAATTTTATTTTATTTATTTTATTATATATAATTATACTACTGCTGCTTAGTTACCCATTATTTGTATGTCTTGTTGGTCACATCTGTTTACATATACCTCTATTTTCTCATGCACAGTCATCAATAACAATACACTGGTTACATTTTTATATGCAGAGGTGTTAATTAAGACTGTTAAGCTAATACTCGTAGGTTTACTGACTGTACTTTGGTACTGATTTCGACTAGCAAGGAGAAGTTTCCAAAGTTGAGAAATTTTCCATACAGAATGTTCTCAGAACTTAAATTTTACGAACCATAAAAATTATTCAGGAAGTCGCTGGACACCGCCGTTATCAATTATTTTAACTGACTGTCTTATTTACGAGTTTATTAAAATAATACTAATAGTACATTTTTTGATAATTCTCATAGGGAACGTTCTCATTGGAATAATTTAAATTCTCGTGTAAGTTTCCGGAAATTCCCGAGAATGTTACTGAATTTTTGAAAATGTTCTGCAACTTGTACATTGCTAATTTCGACTCGATTCTCGCAAACATTAAATAATGGACTGATAGTCTTATATATCCATTTTTTTCTGTCGTTTAATGGAAATACGAGGTGTAATTTTCGTTAAGATAAGTAGCATTTTAAATTATTTAATTATTTTTGTATTTAGGTATACTAAACTCACCTGCCAGATAGGCTCAAATCTAGCGAGCCAATAGCTGACACTATAGAAGACACCAACAACGGGACTATTAGACACTTGAGCATTCTCAGGAACAGCTCTCCAGGGTACTGGAAGTACATGACCTCCCGCCGCGTGAACTCGTGCCCCGAAGCCCGCAACCCGCATCCTAGGAGCGTGCCCGCCACCACGCCGATCACAGTCAGGAATGTGAGGAGGTTCTCCCGGAGGAAGGCCCGGATGCCTCCTGTTGCTACAGGCATGGTCGGTTCTGTAAACAATAATATATATTAGAAAATCTGGATGAAAAGAAAATACGTTTAGAGTTAGACCAAGAAAAGTCTGCAGCGATTTTTATAGCCAATGCAGTGAAAATGGTATTACGTCATAATTTCATAGAAATTTGACGTTTAAAATAACACTTGCATTACGTGGGCTATCAACATCGCTGCAAACTTAATCTTGGTCTAAGTGTAGCTATTTATAATTTTCCAATATTTTTCATGGAACCAACTTTCATAATTATTTCCTTAATCAGCTCATTTATTTTGGTCGTAATACGAAAGACGTACCGATAGAGTTAGACCAAGCCAAAGGACCAAGCTAAGTTGACACTGCCAAATTATTTAAAACGTCATCAAACTCATCATTTCATCATATATTTATGTTTAACGTTTAAAATACTTTACTCTTGCACAGTCTGTGCTATCAAAATCGCTGCTAACTTTGATTGGTCTAACTCCAAGCCTAAACACAAGAGGTGGGTGGCATTTCTTTTTACCCGACTACGGCAACGCAAAAGGAGGGTTATGATTTTGACCGGTATGTATGTGGGTATGTATGTATGTATGTATGTATGTTCATCTGTTCCCTCATAACTTCTAAAGTACTTATTATAATTTAACAAACGATATGTCATTCGAATCGTCTTAATCGCCCGCTGGTTATAGGCTATATGGCGTCACAAAAAAATGAACACGGCGCCCTCTAGAGGTCATAAAGTCATGAACCAAAAAAATTAAATTATGTAATGATGACGTGTTATACATCATTTTAAAGAGCTCAATTAGCACATTTCAAATATATAAATATTGTTAGCTTTTGCACCCGGCTTTGCTTGCATGCGCTATATAAAAAAATAATTTATTTATCGGTTAGGTAATTCGAACTATCAACCTACAAGCGCTCTGGAATCTATCCGCGTGTTACGCGACTACGGAGACACAAGAAGGTTTTTGCAAAAGAAATTTGTTTGGCCGCTATACATGGTGTTTTTATAATGTCCTGCAACATTTTATAACGTGAATAGGTATAGAAGTCCTGATCAGCCAAAATGTATGAAACAGTAAATTTTTTTACAAGACACGTACCGTACGCGGTCCGAAGACGGGCGCCTTCAGCGCCCTTGTACTAAAAGTGTCGGGCGTAGCCCGCCGTACCTACGCGTTCCAAAGCCGGGCGCCTACGGCGCCCTCATACTAAAAGAGTCGGGCGTAGCCCGACTTACGCGTTCCAAAGCCGGGCGCCGAAGGCGCCCTCATACTAAAAGTGTCGGGCGTAGCCCGACGTACGCGTTCTAATGCCGGGCGCCTTCGGCGCCCTCATACTAAAAGAGTCGGGCGGAGCCCGACGTACGCGTTCCAAAGCCAGGCGCCTTCGACGTCCTCATACTAAAAGTGTCGGGCTACGTACGCGTTCCAAAGTCGAAGGCGCCCTCATACTAAAAGAGTCGGGCGTAGCCCGACGTACGCATTCCAAAGCCGGGCGCCTTCGGCGCCCTCATACTAAAAGAGTCGGGCGTAGCCCGACGTACGCGTTCCAAAGTTGAAGGCGCCCTCATACTAAAAGTGTCGGGCGTAGCCCGACGTACGCGTTCCAAAGCCGCCGAAGGTGCCCTCATACTAAAAGTGTCGGGCGTAGCTCGACGTACGCGTTCCAATGCCGGGCGCCTTAGGCGCCCTCTTACTAAAAGAGTCGGGCGTAGCCCGACGTATGCGCTCCAAAGCCGGGCGCCATCGGCGCCCTCATACTAAAAGTGTCGGGCGAAGCTCGACGTACGCGTACCAAAGCCGCGCCTTCGGCGCCCTCATACTAAAAAAGTCGGGCGGAGCCCGACGTACGCGTTCCAAAGCCGGGCGCCTTCGGCGCCCTCATACTAAAAGTGTCGGGCGTAGCCCGACGTACGCGTTCCAATAACGGGCGCCTTCGGCGCCCTCATACTAAAAGAGTCGGGCATAGCCCGATGTATGCGTTCCAAAGCCGGGCGCCTTCGACGTCCTCATACTAAAAGTGTCGGGCGTAGCCCAACGTATGCGTTCCAAAGCCGGGCGCCTTCGGCGCCCTCATACTAAAAGTGTCGGGCGTAGCCCAACGTATGCGTTCCAAAGCCGGGCGCCTTCGGCGCCCTCATACTAAAAGTGTCGGGCGTAGCCCGACGTACGCGTTCCAATGACGGGCGCCATCGGCGCCCTCATACTAAAAGAGTCGGGCGTAGCCCGACGTACGCGTTCCAATGACGGGCGCCTTCGGCGCCCTCATACTAAAAGAGTCGGGCGTAGCCCGACGTACGCGTTCCAAAGTTGAAGGCGCCCTCATACTAAAAGTGTCGGGCGTAGCCCGACGTACGCGTTCCAAAGCCGCCGAAGGTGCCCTCATACTAAAAGAGTCGGGCGTAGCTCGACGTACGCGTTCCAATGCCGGGCGCCTTAGGCGCCCTCTTACTAAAAGAGTCGGGCGTAGCCCGACGTATGCGCTCCAAAGCCGGGCGCCATCGGCGCCCTCATACTAAAAGTGTCGGGCGTAGCTCGACGTACGCGTACCAAAGCCGGGCGCCTTCGGCGCCCTCATACTAAAAAAGTCGGGCGGAGCCCGACGTACGCGTTCCAAAGCCGGGCGCCTTCGGCGCCCTCATACTAAAAGTGTCGGGCGTAGCCCGACGTACGCGTTCCAATAACGGGCGCCTTCGGCGCCCTCATACTAAAAGAGTCGGGCATAGCCCGATGTATGCGTTCCAAAGCCGGGCGCCTTCGACGTCCTCATACTAAAAGTGTCGGGCGTAGCCCAACGTATGCGTTCCAAAGCCGGGCGCCTTCGGCGCCCTCATACTAAAAGTGTCGGGCGTAGCCCGACGTACGCGTTCCAATGACGGGCGCCATCGGCGCCCTCATACTAAAAGAGTCGGGCGTAGCCCGACGTACGCGTTCCAATGACGGGCGCCTTCGGCGCCCTCATACTAAAAGAGTCGGGCGTAGCCCGACGTATGCGTTCCAAAGCCGGGCGCCTTCGATGTCCTCATACTAAAAGTGTCGGGCGTAGCCCAACGTATGCGTACCAAAGCCGGGCGCTTTCGGCGCCCTCATACTAAAAGACTCGGGCGGAGCCCGACGTACGCGTTCCCAAGCCGGGAGGCGCCCTCATACTAAAGGAGTCGGGCGCAGCCCGACGTACGCGTTCCAAAGTCGAAGGCGCCCTCATACTAAAAGTGTCGGGCGTAGCCCGACGTACGCGTACCAAAGCCGGGCGCATTCGGCTTCCTCATTACTAAAAGAGTCGGGCGTAGCCCGAAGTACGCGTTCCTAAGCCGGGCGCCTTCGGCGCCCTCATACTACTTCGTGCATTTCTGTACTGAGGACGCCCTCGCAAAAATAATATAAAGTGACTTCAAAAAGTTAGTAACGAAATCATGACCCCAAAATTAATTAAATAAAAAATAAGTTCAAAAACTAAAACCCGACTACTGCAAATCGCGCTCTAAAAAGTATGAAACAAGATAGAATTCTTATCTGAAATTATCAAGCAGGAAATATTATAAATGTTACCATATTTTTATATAAAAAATACAACGTAATATAATTTACTACATTTTTTATATATTTACAGAGGTTCAGAGGATAGCCGTGGTCGTATGCCATATTATTTTTAAGTTTATAATCGTGGCATACGACCACGGCGATCCTCTGAATCTCTATAAATATATAAAAAATTTAGTAAATTGTATTACGTTGTATTTTTTATATAAAAATATGGTAACATTTATAATATTTCCTGCTTGATAATTTCAGATAAGAATTCTATCTTGTTTCATACTTTTTAGAGCGCGATTTGCAGTAGTCGGGTTTTAGTTTTTGAACTTATTTTTTCATAAAATATTTGTATATTTGTATCCGTGCATTTACGAAATAAATAAATATGAAATATGAAATATTGTAACTTGAAACATTATAAGTTTTGTTTCTAGCCATTTCTAAGAAACTATAGAAGAAAATCAAGAACTTATTTTGTTCATTTTATGCGCAATAATTTTTAAAAAATCGCATTTCAAACCACTTTTAACATTGGACGCTCTCACTAACTTCTAGGCTTTTCTATTTTAAGGAGACTTTGTAATTCCTAAATCAAAGCTTGGACGTGCTCACTCAATCAGCCCGCGCGATTTGAATGTCAAAGGTGAACTCAAAGTATATAACTTTCTCAATTAGGTACCCGTTTACTCTGAAATCAGCACACTCAAGTAATTGAAGGTTCGACTTTCTAAGTGGCAGGTACCTACAAAAGACGATTAAAAGTACCCATTAAAAGTCTTTATCACATTGTTTTAAGGCTTACATGGATCGCTAGTTCAGTAATAAAATAGTTCATTGAATTAACAAAAATATGGACTAAGTTATAATAATCAAACTATTAGATCAACTATGTTCTCATTAAGGTTTCTTTTTATATATTATTCATTTATATATTATTTTGAAAAAATGCGTAAATCACAATTTTTTTTTTCGATAACACCGAACTACTATTGTTACCTGAGAACCACTTGTATATAAGATTTGTAACAAGACAAATTTCATCGGAACATGGTAGGTACCAATTCAAGGCATCGGCAAACTGCGAGATATTTTTTAATGTATATATGTATCTATAACGACTCTCATTTGTTTCATCGTGTGCTAATTCCTGTTCACATTCCAATCAAACTGTAACATTAGAATGCTTCCTATCCACCGGGCGCTGTGGTTTAATATTAGTCGGCCACCATCTTGGCACTGATGCGACACGTAGTTGTATAAACTATTGTAGTCCAATTAGTACCCGGCGGTGCTGGGCCAATGTTGGCGCCAAGCTTGGACGTTGGCCTTATCCTAGTGACCGTTCAGTTATTGACCTTTTGCAACAATGATTCGCTAGCTCGTTTAGATCCGGTAGCGGGGATGGCTGGCGATTGTGATCTTGGCATGTAGCTAAATTTAGGATTGAATTACGAGTATTGTGTTCCACGAATACTTGGGGGACTGAGAGTTGAGCTCATTTACGAAGATACGAAGAACTTGCCGAATGAGTATATACGACAGTATATATACTTGGTCAAGCAAATCTTGTCAGTAGAAAAAGGCGCGAAATTCAAATTTTCTATGGGACGATAACCCTTCGCGCCTACATTTTTCAAATTTGCCGCCTTTTTCTACTGACAAGATCTGCTTGACGCAGTATAAGTATTTAGCTAGATGATCAATTCGTTCACTTGATAAAGACGGGGAAAAAATCTTCTCAAAGTTGCCATTGCCTTATCTACATTTCTTATTTATCCCTCTTTTGTAGTGACACTAATAATTAGCTGGTCAGACAATAAATCTATCCATTTCATGACCAACGGACCGTGAGATAACACAGGGATCAGACATAAATATTATCAGACGCTTGGAATTTCACAATGTAAGGGACTTAGAAAAGCGTTACGCGAATTTAGAAAAAGAGAGAGTGCAATGAGAAAACGAACGCCAAAAGAGATTTTCATTAGCTACTTATTAATTCAGAAGGTTGCACATTTCACACCAAGAGCCTGAGAGTAGGTAACACTTATAGACCGACAAGAAATTGTAGTAATTAAAAAGTGGCAACATCGTAGTGTCGTCCCTTTCAAATCAATCTAAGAAAACGGGACGACGACGACACTATAACGTTGCCACTTTTTAATTTCTACAATTTCCTGTCGGTCTATTTGTGATATTTACTCATGGCAAAGAAAATACACAGAGAAAAGAAGAATTTTCTCTACCTGATCGTTTCCGTTTTATATCTATTACTGAAAATTGACCATTCAAAAGACCATTGAGTCGTCACATGATTTTTTCCATTCGTCCTAGACGTTGCAAAACCCATTTTTGTGGTGTTTCGCCGCAAATAGTTGGTGGGGCTCCGCGGTGGGATGGGAGCTCGCTCCCCGCGCGGATGTTCTGCGGAAATCTTGATTTAGTGATATCGGGATCAGAGCTGTCCCCTCTGTCGCTCACACGCGGCTCGCGGCACCAATCACGACCAGTGCGCAATGCCAGGTTGCGAAAACTAAACTCTAATTTTGTATGTTTGGGTCAAACATAAACATAAACCGGCGAGCATGTAAAGTCAGACCGGTATCGTCTTGGGTCGTCCTATTCGTTTTTCGTCAAGTTCTTTGTCCTATTCTGCTCTCGTCACTCATTCTATATTGAAAGCCACCGACGATTGGAATGAATGTATATAGAATGAGTGACGAAAGCAGAATAGGACTAATTTAAGAACTTGACGAAAAACGAATGGGACGACCCAAGACGATACCAAGAAAAGTCTGCAACGGATTTGATAGCCGACGCAGTGCAAGTATTCAAACTTCTATGAAATTATGACGTATAAATAACACTGCTAGGGCTATCAAAATCGCTGCAGACTTTTCGTGGCTTAACTTCTATGAGGAATGTTATGAAAGTGAAGGAAGCGAAAGAGGTATGTCAGGATCGTAGCAAATGGAAATCCGTGGTGGAAATAGGCGTGACTATATGTATGTATGTATGTATAAATATTATCAGACGCGGTGGCTATAAAATTTACTATGTGCACCTATTTGTATAAAATTTGTACTTAAGCGTGTGTTGCGCTCTCTCGGAAGGGTTTTCACGGAAGACCAGCGTCGAGATCCTTAAGTGGTATCTTGACATTAAGCTGAGTGGAGACCTTTTCAGTGACGCTTAATGATAAGTTGGTTCTCTATGTCTATGGTTGCCATACGTCCGGATTTGTCCGGACATGTCAGGATTTTTGATCTTTTGTCCGGATTACGGCCGGACTTGGCAAGTGTTCGGATTTTTAGGTATGGCCTTATAAAAAAAATGTTTACGTTAGGTATATACTGCGTAACGAATGCGATGCGGCGCGGGCGCGGGTCGTACGTGCGCGGAGAGGGGGCTACGGGGTTGGGCGGAGGGAAAGGGGATGGTAGATCCACGATACAGTACACCGCAGAGAGCAGCCAAATCTCTGTTACATGAAATGTCCGGATTTTTAGGGTGATGTCCGGATTTTTATCAGGACATTTAATACTTCCATATGGCAACCCTATCATGTAATACTTAAGGTAAATTGAAGCGTTTTTGAATAAAATCTCTTCTATTCTATTCTATCCTAATTTTAGAAAAAGATAATTCAGTGGACAACACTATAAAAATTAACGACTCGGGTACATTGTGATTTAACTTGCGATGTCTACAGAAGAGGCGTCCACAAGTTTTCTATAAAGTATGTTTGACCTGCTTAATGAGCTGGGCCGAGACAATTACCTATGGCAAACTTTAAAATTAGTTTTCCATGTAACATATTTTATGAATTTATAGGTAACAGAGCGGTAAGGAGTTCCTACTTCGTACTTCTGTTTAGTGGCAAATGTATGAACTCGCAATAACCCCAATTAATGTGTAAACAGGCCCCAATGTGAAGGCCAGCCACACTTATCCCGCCTTACCTATTGTGAATAACTCTATGGCAATATATAAAAGGCAAACTTAAAATCTGCGTATTATACACCTGCGTAGTAGGCACCAACAATGAACAGACTAATCTGCGAATCCCTTTTATTGAATAACGCGACAAGAAGAATTTATTGATATCGTTCAAACAAGCCAAAGAATATTATAATGGATATCTAAATCAAGGATTAAATAAAACCAAATTACATTTTTTCGACAAATTTATTATTTGTCCAAAGGAACATGACTCACTTTCATTGGTATTAAAGCCAAATTGGTATGATATATTCTTTTCTGAATACTCCTTAACGTTGAACAAAGTTGAAGCCCGAAACCCGATTCATATAAGTAGGGTTTGCAATCCGGATCCTAAATGTATGAAATTATCCGGATCTGGATCCGGATCCGCGGATCTTCCCATACATTTCGGATCCGTCGTGCAAACCCTACATATAAGTATTATGGTTTTGATACGACCTCGACGATAGTCTCGGTGGTTGGCGCGCATCTCATACTTATAAACTATTATTCTATTCCTTTGTTAGGAGTATACTTGAATTTGGTTGTGTTGTGTGGACACCTCAGTATCAAGTTCATATTGATCGCCTGGAAAGGATCCAAAATATTTTTCTAAAATCTCTCTGTTACAGAACGGGCAATTATTTCGAACGTACTTCGTTAGCAGCGAAGCATTTTTGTGCCCTTCCCTTTATAACCGAAGACACTATTTAGATGTAATGTTCTTATTTAAAATTCTTAATGGAATAATAAAATGTCCGAATCTCTTAGAATTAGTCACTTTCAGCTGTCCGCACCTCCCCCTACGTTCCAGATCTCTATTTCATATCAGCTTTGCTCGTAAGAATTACTCTCGGCACACTTTTTTCAGACGAGTCCCTAGTTATGTTAATAGGCACTTACATGACATTGATCCTTTTCACTCTTCCTTTTCTAGTCTCAAAGTTGAACTTAAACGTAAATTGTTTTAGTTTTAAGTATTAAAAATCGTTTTAAATGACAAAATGCATAAATGTAACTTTCCGATTGTCCTACCTACCAAACCCTACCTAGTAAAATAAATTGATGACTACTTATCCGATAATACTAAAATAGATATTGATCTTAAACTTGTTTACCAATTTTCTACTTACCTACCCTCTATATAATCTAAAACAATATTGATTTTGTTTGGAAGACTGGTAAATACAGTTTAAGTAGATATGGCTCATAATTTCAATTTTATTTCTCTTTCTGCGGTTATTATGTATGTTAACATTATATACCTACTCATTAATGAACCTCCAGGTCTGTTTCTTAAGTATGTTAAGTACACTACATTGTACTAAAAATCCATTTGTATTATGTGACTGTTTGTGTTCTAAATAAATAAAAAAAAATAAAAAAAAATCTCATGACTCTTCTACATGAAGGGCCAACGCCGGCCACTCCAAGGGACGCATTTATGCGTTAGAGGGAGCAAGTGATATTGCTATCTCATTCTACCGCATGGCTGCGTCCCTTGGAGTGGCCGGTGTTGGCCCATCGTGTAGAGGAGCCATCACGCACAATTTTCACTTCATTTCGCTTGCACCAATCAGCGTTATCAATCTTCAAGGTCGTATCAAAATAACATCAAAACCGTAACAAGTTGGTGAATGTGAATCGAGCTCCTGAACGATATTTTCTCAGGCCGTGATTACAATTTGCACGACTCTCAGCTCGGGCGGGGAAATGCCATTAAAAACCTTACTCATCTAGGTTAGTCAAGTTATCGCTCGTGATTTCTCAGCCCCTACTAATGGAATGGAAATAGATTTAATTTTCTTCCGTAATCAAGTTCTGAGCCCTTCAATTTCACGAATAGATGGGATGATTTTACGTTTAGGTTTAAATAGAATTTCTATAAAAATGTAGAATTGCTGTTGTGTCAATGACTAAACTACTGATACATAAATATATACCTACACGTTATGTTATGTGTAAGTATCACCGTGGCGCTGTTGTGGTTGCTTTGTACTTAACAATTGATGTATATATATTAACATGTTAACTGTTAGCGCCTAGCGCAAGCTACGCGTTACGATCGTAGCCCATAATACGGGAAAACCGTATGTAACGAAAAGTGCCTACAAATACTGAACCGCCGAATGGGTCGCCGCGCGCTAGCTATAAATGTGTTACATAATACGTATGAAAATACGGGTCACGAAAATTTTATTTTTTTTACCACCGCAGCTTGAACAAGGGTACTTTGCTTCTTAAAAACAGTGAGCAATATGCGATTTTACTCACTGAGTGAGACAAAATGACATTCAAGTGACCTTTATAGTCAAATGTCATTTCAACATGCGGGGTCTAATACAAATTCGAAATACTTGGGTTCTATTATCTCTGTCCATTTCACACTGTTAGCAAAAAGAAACAGACAAAAAAAAGTTAAAACGACATACAATACAACGGTATATTGAAGGTTTATATAGACCCCTGAAAGCTTCAGACCGCATCGTTCCAAACCACATACGAGTATGAATTCTTAATAATTAATTAAGTATCAAAAATAAAGTTTAAGATTTGATAAAAACTGATAGAGTCTGTGCGGAAAGAGAAGAGGCGTGGGATTTGAGGGCGCGCTAGTGTTATTTTATAGTTTTTGCTATGCTGACAACACTGGTCACGTGATTATAGTACAACACTAAAGGTCATGATACTTGAATCCCTTTTGTTCCGGTTTTTTACCACGGCTTACTAAACGGAGCCTGGTGGTGGTGTCGGCTCATCAACTCAATCCTCTGATTTAGCGTAGGCACTAGTTTTCTTTTTAAAACACACTTGTTTTATGTCTCAGACTCGGTTTACTAACGAATGGGCCAAAATCGTTTCCCAAAGTATCACATCCCAAACTATGTTTCCCAAATGATCATTTCCCAAAAAAATGTTTGGCAAAACAACTTATCGCAAATTTTCAGTTAGCAATAGTCTTTTTTGGCAAGTTATTGTTTAGCAAATAATTACTTGGACAAGTTTCGTTTTACCAAATATTATTTAGTCAAATGTATCATTAAGCATAACTTACATGTCCCAAAATATTGCATGGCATACAATTTACATACCAATAAAGTGGAGGCTGCAGAATTTTATTTATCTAGTATTTAACTGATCATTACATATACATAGTAAAATGTGACGTCAAAAAAAAAACATTCTTACTGCTAAAAATATGTAGTAAATGATCACTAAAATTAAAACTCCATTTTAATGTAAAAAGACAACCAAATTTGTTACATCTTGCTATTCTATTAAAGCAAATAACACGAAAGTAATCTTTATAACCCAAAATTAGTAAAAAACCACCAATATTTAAACCACATTTTAGTTTAAAATGTCAAGCAAATTTTTTACATCTCGTTATTCTATTAAATTAATTATTCCACTTCGATGACCTTTTTCTAGTACATAGTACGAGTATTTCGTTTCTGTAAGGATCGCAGTTCTAACCTAACCTAACCCACTTTTCTAATAGCATTTCGATTCTGTGAGGGTCACAGTTCTAACCTAACCTAACCCACTTTTCTGATAGCGGTACCGTTTTGTGAGGATCGCAGTTCAAACCTAACCCAACCCACCCAAATTACGTAGAATTTAACGTACCTATATTAACATAACAAAAAGTACAAATTTAAATAGAGTTGCCTATTTGTCAAATTTGCGAAGTGACAATTTTGACCAAACATCTTTTTGGAATATAATATTAGACAATAAAAAACGTTTGCTAAATAAGTTTTTGTCCTAATAACATTTGACAAAGTAAAATTATGCCAAATGATAATTTGACCAAATAAATTATATGCGAAGTGTAACTTTGCTAAAGGTTCCTTTGGGAAATGAAACTATTGCGATAAGTTTGTTGGGAAGTGAAATTTGGCGAAATGTATTTGGCCGAAACGAAAGTACACCCTCAGACTCAGATACTAAAAACTGTGCGTTGGAATGCACAGATTAGGCAGTACATAAATGAGACTCTATCTTGTTTGGTACTAAAATTACAGTTGTATTGGGCAGATTCTTAACTAGTTTGAGCAGTTTTGTCAATCGCAGTCACTTTTTAGTATCTGAGTCTGAGGGTGTACTTTCGTTTCGGCCAAATACATTTCGCCAAATTTCACTTCCCAACAAACTTATCGCAATAGTTTCATTTCCCAAAGGAACCTTTAGCAAAGTTACACTTCGCATATAATTTATTTGGTCAAATTATCATTTGGCATAATTTTACTTTGTCAAATGTTATTAGGACAAAAACTTATTTAGCAAACGTTTTTTATTGTCTAATATTATATTCCAAAAAGATGTTTGGTCAAAATTGTCACTTCGCAAATTTGACAAATAGGCATCTCTATTAACAGTTATTTAAACCGGGTAGATCAGGTAGAAATTGGGCAATAGAACTGTAATTTTATCTGGGATATATTTCACCCATTGTAAACTTGACTTGTAATGTATGTGTACATTATTAATAATAAATATGAATATGAATAAAAATAGTGCATAAGTAGGTAGGCCTTATTGGGATATGTCCGGTTCTCTCATCTCACGATATTACGCCGTCAATCACGATACGAAAAGTCACTGCTAAATATGAAATATAATTTCGTAACTAACATAACCTACAAATAAAGAAATATTTTATTAGAAAAAGTTTTATTCAGAACCTAGTAAACGAACTTACAAATAAAGAAATATTTTATTAGAAAAAGTTTAATTCTTTGTAATCGAAGTCTGAATTAAAATATTCAATGTCACTTATGTTTGAGCTAGCTTCAAAACAACCAGGGACACTCATAGAACTATCTTCATCTGAACTGGATGTGCTTGAATCCGGCACGTAGATTACGAATTCTTGCATATCACCTACTTAGCGGTCTTTTATTCGAGATACCGTAGGTACTTTTACACAATCCTGAAAAAGAAATTACATATAAATATGCATAAAATGGCAAGTATCAAGACTATTTGTCAGTTATTTTAAAGATCATGAATGACCTGCATATTTATGAAAATTAATATATTTTGAATGAATACACTTACCGATTATGTACCGGAGAGAAGTTACTTAGGGGGCTTATTAAATAGGTAATTATTTAATATTAAATACAACATCAATACCCGCGAATAGCGGAAACACGTTCCGCGACTTTTTGTAAGTCGATAGTCGGCTTTTAGCCGTTTTCTTCCCGCTGACAAAACCGAACAATGTTAAATATAATTTTCCTTGTGGTTTTATGTACGGATTTATCGTGTTTTGAAAATATTTTATACATAAAACTTGCGGTTTCTGTTAATAAAAATATACATTGACAGAAGTTTGTTTACTTTTTACAAGACAGGTGTCAAAGGTTTGATTGCCATATAAAATTTAAAATGTTAGTTCCTGTTTCTGCCACGACTCTTCTCTTTCCGCACAGACTCTAAATACTATATTTTAGGTATTTTATTATTTTTATTGTACAATTAAAATAATGCCCACAAAAATACACTTATCATGCAAAATTACTTTTACTTTTAAGAATTTCTACCATAGTTGAGAAATAGAGTACGGATCCGCAATTTGGACCGTATCTTACAGTTTTTTTTTACAAAAAAAAAAGTTGTCGATTGAAGTGTCAGTTAATGTTCGTTATTTCCATATTATTTTACTGAAATTTATTATTACGTTTTGTTTTTGTGTTCGATTGCAGTAATTAAACTTAATTGTTTGTATATCTTAAGAAAACATGAGTGCATGTATTAAGACAAGTGATGAAGAAGGATTACATTTTTCAAGTTGTCTAATAGGTATGTTCTCACTGCTCAGGTGAAAAATTTTGTGTACTACACGAGATCAAAGTTATTTACATCTCGTGCGCTTTTGAGTCCCTTACTACGCTCAAGATTCTAAATTAGTATAAATAAATAAATAAATAAATAAAATAAATATTATTGGACATTTTTACACAGATTGACTAAGTCCCACAGTAAGCTCAAGAAGGCTTGTGTTGTGGGTACTCAGACAACGATATATATAATATAGTATTATTATAGAATCTTTCGCTTGCACGGGACTCAAAATAAGCACTCGAAGAAATATCAAACTTTGATCTCTTGTTGTACAAATAACTATTCCAAGCTGTGTGTTTTCAAGCCTGCACAAAACAACATCGAGTCAATGAAGGCTAAATAAAAAACTTTTCACAATTTTATAATCTACCAATAGAGATAAATAACCCACTTATTTCACTGGGCTATTTGAATGTATGAGCCTCTACCTACTACCTCATCTACATACCTAATGTTTGTGTACCAACGTATTTGTGATCCACCCAAATCTGCAAATATCTGATGTTTGCAGATTCCGGTATGATATGGGAAACTTTCTATGAAATGCGATCTAGCTAAGCTAGACTTTGAAAACTTTTAACATTTTCCCTAATACAATGTCAATATATCTTGTTTAGTTCTGTCTGACCTCCACCACCTGTCTCATATTTATTTACATACTACAAATATTAACTTGATGTTTATTACAAATCAGTCAATAAAAATAATTAAAAAATAAATACTTAAGGCAATATTCAAAATAAAATGTTACCAGGAATTCATTGCTTCCTAGCCTGCTTAAAATGGGAGAGACTAAACTTCTTGGATAAAAAAGAACAACCCAATAAAGTTTATTGATGCCGTTAAGTACATGCAGACCAATTATTTTATAGTCTGTTCGAGATCCTGAAAACGGAGAAAAATAAAAATAATACTCCTAAAAATACGTGTGATACCTCATTAGATTCGTCATGATATATACATACATTCGCTAGAAATAAAAAATAACTACTTCTCCCCCCCCTTTTTTTTGTTTATAACTTTTGATATTTTTTGTGTGCTACTTAATACACGCTTCGAATACATTTTTCTAGGCATCATGACGAATCTAATGAGGTATCACACGTATTTTTAGGAGCATTAAAATCTTTATTTTTCGCCGTTTTCAGGATCTCGAACAGACTATTTAGATATCCTTCTGATGTCAGTGTACCGTTGAATTGGGCTGTTAGTAAAAATAACAAATAATATAGCGCGGTACAGCGTTTCAGTTTGAAGCGCGGCGATATTACGGTGCTCATCCTCTCTTGTGCCGCTTCTCACGCCGAACAATAAGCCTCGTCGACCTATTTCGCGGATTTAATATGGAATATTGCGTTGCTAGTTTGTAGGTAGAATAAAATGAGTGTATAAATGCGAATGGCAATAACTTAAGTATTGGTTTTTCATCGACTATTAATATAAGATTGTTTGCAGTAAGTATCTCGTCATTTCAATGTTTACCTACTCATCACAACTAGTATCTATAACTATTTATATATTAATCTGTGACAATACAACGTCTGCGAATTTCGGAAAATCGATTTTTGTATATGTCCGTCATCGATTTTTATACGTCAATAAAGTGGCAGCTTGCAATAGATATTGGGATAATAGAGATGGCGACAGAAGAATTAAGACTATCTGAATTCACGGCCCCTGGTATAAAATGTTTGTAGGAGGCGGACACGATAGAAACTCTTGTAAAACGGAACATACACCTGTAACTGAGCGCTCCAAAGGTAGTCTGAACACTGTCAACAAGTTATCGCTCGAACCACTTGTTGAGAGCCCGCCCCGCAGGCGAGTTCGAGGCGATGGGAGGAGCGTTGTTACACTTGCTTTGCCAATTACCAGAGTTTGAGCAAATACGGTGCATATAACACTTTAAACTCTCGCGTTTTGTACACATATTCAATTACACAAACGGGTCTACCGTGATATAATTTCATTGTTTTTACCTTTAATTCCGACGTTTCAGTTGAGTTGAGTTGGTCTTTCCGTGACCACAGCTGATGCAACTCAGCTGAAACGTCGGAATTAAAGGTAAAAACAATGAAATTATATCGCGGTAGACCCGTTTGTGTAATTGAATATAAATACGGTGCATACTTTCAAAGAATACAAAAGTTTCCAATCTGTGGTAAGACAGTTAAATGGATCCAAACGGGACTTAACCGCGTGTAATTAAGTTTGGCACGTATTTAACCGGTCAACTAATTAATCGAATTTGGGTAGTTTAAAAAAATAGATAAGGGTACTCAAATTAATAGTTTGGCAACAAAAACGGAGCCTTAAAATATATCAATATGAGTTGTATTTTAATGCCGTTACGTTACAGCTTTTGATTATTTTTAGGCAGATACCAAGTATTTTTTGGCAACTGAATAATCATATAGGAGACCATTTATGAAGCACATTTTAAAAAGAAAACGGCTATCTATTAATTCAAAAATGAAGTTCTTTTATAAAATATTTTGTTTGATAACTACACGGTCAACCTAACACACTCCTCCTCGCTTTGCTCGTCGTCGCACCTATCTGTTGACTCTAGCAGAACACAGTGGTAACTATTGAAATTAGTAATTAAAAATTTAGAGATCAGTGGTATAATGGCCATTAGGTGTTTCATGATTAGAAATGTCGACTATAAGTATCCGGACCATTACGTATTGGTAAATTAATTTGAGGTGTTTTGTGTAAAAAGTGACCAATATTCATTAAATTTAACTGCTTTTGTGTTAAAATACTACCTAGCTGAAACGACATGCTCAGTTATAACTATAGTTGATTACTTAGGTGTGAACAACTAGATGACAACAAAATTTTATGATCGCTTTACAATATTAGTTGCCAATTTATTATTTTAGTCGCCAACCTATCACTTTAAGTTCCCTATATTTTTTTTGGGTGGCTTGATTTTGCTGCCAGTTTTTTAAAAATATGATGCTTATATTTGTGGCTAATATATATTTTTTGGCGCTAAAATATTAATGCACAGCCAAATTATATTATTATATGCCCAATGAAAGTTCCTGTTTAATAGGTCTAAAGTGTTTTGTAGATAAATTAAGGACATTATTCAGAAGTTCGTTTTCAAATTCAAGTTTTCGTTTTCGTTATTATGCGAATGCTTCATACGAATATAATTTAGACTATTTATACATAAATACCTAAGCACACGTTCAACGAACGTAAGGCACGTTTTGCTTGTGTCCTGTTTCCATAAGTTGCAAAAAGTAGGTACTTAGTAGTAGTAGTTATTAAGTAGGTAGTAAACAATTTCATCTTCTTCTTATAGTTTAATTTAAATAATTCAGGTCCATTGCAACAAAAATATTGACTATAATCTATGACGTTTTCGGCACTGTATTGTCAATCTTATATGTATATAATATTTTTCAATGTATTTTTTTTGTAATGACTGTTTGTGCCAAAATAAAGAGAATGAAAAAAGGTTCAAGGTACATAAAGAATTGGAATCGTTATCGTCCGCTTGGCACCAAAAGTAAGCGCGTTTGAAAAGACTTTAACGAAGCACTCAGGGCCGCTTGGCGCGCTGGAGGGCTCCATTAGGCCGCTTTTGGGTCTCCGGGCCGGAGGCCACTCGGCCGCTCTCAATACAGCGTGGCTTCTTTAGGGTGAAGGTATGAAGTTCACTCGCTTAGTTTGGTGAGTGGCGATTTGATTACTGGGGTCGGGTTTGGTACCTTTATTAACCAGCATCAAATAAAAACTGTACAAGTGCGAGTCAGAGTCACCCACCGAGTGTTCCGTACTTTTTAGTATTCGTTGTTATAGCGGCAACAGAAATACATAATCTGTATTTCTGTTGCCGCTGTTGCATAATCTGTGAAAATTTCAACTGTCTAGCTATCACGGTATCACTTGAGATACAGCCTGGTGACAGACAGACAGACAGACGGACGGACAGTGGAATCTTAGTATGTAGGTAATAGGGTCCCGTTTTTACCCTTTGGGCACGGAACCCTATAAAAAGGATCAGCCTTAACAACACAGTTTAATCTATAATAAAAAATTATAGCAGCAATGTATTGCGTACTACAATACATTATAATCTTCACTTGTGACATTTGTGACGTAGCGTCTAAATCGTAAGTGCTACATTACGACGTTTTAATAAAAACATAGTATTTAGTGTGATAGGTACAATGCGTGTTGAATTATTTTATAATAAAAAATAGAAGTTGCTACCTTACCTACTTAGTAAATTGTAGTAGAAAAAAACTGTCCTTAGAATATGTGGACTAAAAACCAATTAGGTAGTCAGAAAGAAGGCAGGAATTAATTGTGATTTCCTGAAGAATTTTGCGCTTATCGACTGACAAATTATTTGGCTTGACTATATTTAGCGATTCTTCGCTTTCAGTAAAATTATTCTTCGCAAAAAAAAACGGAAACCTAATTAAAAATACTGCCGGACAGAGCTTTCGCTAGGGCTGCGCGAGGCGCAATTTGCGCAACGAATGCTTCCTCGCGCGCCGCGGGGCGCGGTGTGGACACGGCCGACCGATCAGCTCCAGAAAATAACAACAACTTTATACACTGAGAGAAAAGTAGGTACAACAAAAATACACTTAGTGCCACTTGCACCATCTCTTTAACCCGGGGTTAACCGGTTAAACCGTTAACCCAGTATCAGAGTGTACTGGTAACCATGGTAACTCCAGGTTTAACCGGTTTACCCCGGGTTAGTAAATGGTGCAAGTGGCGCTTAGAATTACAAAAATAAACTTAATCCGGGGACAATGAGAGTTAACTAATAGGGACAAATTGACTTTTGCAATTTCTATTAGTTCTTGCAATTTCTATTATCTGTTTGTTGAAATTATATTTGGGATTACTGAGCTGTTTGTAGAAATAAATAAACTTTACAGAAACAGTGACGTCCATAATTATCACTAAAACTTCATTTTTTCCCCCAGTACAGAACTGTTTTTTAATTCCTGGTGATGATTTTTGTCTCAGTGTAATTGATTGAGAAGACTGAAAAAACGGAATCCTCTAATAATTATTTAAGTCCACTTAGCGAACAAACCACTGACTTATATCTTAGGACGAGCCTTACGGGCACTAAACATTGTAGGTACCTACTATAGCGGTGTCACTCACGAATTCGAGCCCATCGTGCAGTCTAACGCAAGTAGTGGCGACCAACACGCGCGTGGTGTGAACATATCAACTAAGACAACAAAAGTGTGACAGCACTATGTTGGCCCCATTCATGCCCCATTATTATTGCCCGTAAGGCCAGTCCTGACATATACGTCAATGGAACACACCTAATTACCTAATTTTATTAAAGGTCTAAGCGGCGGAGAGCAGAGGTTGCATAGATGCTGATGGCCCTGAATTTTCGTACAAAATAATACATTCACTGCCAACGTTTTAATAGCGCTACGCTCGTAGCCGATCCGACGTTTTCCCGCGTTGTAAAGGAAAGCGACTACGAATAGAGAACCCGCCAAGCGGGTTCCCGGCCCTCATTTTTCTTGACCTATACTTACGTGTTCCAAAATACTGCACATGAAAGACAAAACGTTATCAAATTACGGTTTTTCCTTTGCAAATAAGGATTATTCCCAGCGTCGGAATCCTCTTTAGATGCTATTATCCGATCAGTGCCGAATATTGACGTCCTTATACAATCTTATGATGGATAAGCTTTAAGACATCAGTCACTGTCGCCCCAGTGATTAGGAGGTTAATTATGGGCACTCTTATTGCGTGAGGGGCTAATAGGTTGACTTCAATTCTCTAATAAGGATAATGCTAGAGATGATTAATGTCTGTAAGATTTAGTCACGTGTAGATCAGCCGACGTATCATGGACGGTTTTATCTACGTGATAAAACAACTGTCACTTTTTAACCGCGGGATAGAAAGTGTCGGACACCGTTTGGTCATGTAGACGACCATACTGGTTTGTAAAGGTTCCGTCTGGATTATGCAGATGTGGATAAGAAAAGAACCATATCATTTTAGTTAATATCTACTATTAAAATGCAATAAAATTACTTACCTATATTTATATGTAAAATTGTTGTTTTAATATTTCACTTAGGTGAAGTTGGGCACCAACGGTGAAGTTAGGGCTACCGTAGGTAGGTAGTTTTGCTAACCCTTATTTAAATGATTGCATCATAGATAACGGGGTTAGTTAGGTTATTTCTTAGGGTGGTATTTCATCTGTCCAATATATTTGTCATGTGTGAATTTGCGTCTCACGTCTCACATTTTGTGTACCTAATAAGAGAGTGAAACGCAATGCACATTGGACAAAGAAATTGGACAGGTGGAATACCACCCTTATGGATGTGTTCGCAGACGTGATGTACAGTCGCCATCAGATATATCGGAGCGGCCAAGGTGTTCACAATATCTGAACAGGCACTCTAACGCCCTGACAATAGAGGCGTGTTCAGATGATTGTGAGCACCTTGGCCGCTCCGATATATCTGATGGCGACTGTACGAGGTTTAACATTGAAATATCCAAAACAGCTCCATGCTATTCTTTACCGCGCGAGATCCGCTAAGTATCTGTCGTTTGCAATTTACGGCGTTCAACACCCGCTGAATGGAATGAAAATGGTCGATTACTTTAAACGCACTCGTTAAGAGAAACGACTATTATTTGAAGCATTATATCTAGCTTAATCGCAAATCTTTGCTGGAAAGTATATTTTAATATTGAGGTGCCCGCGCCTTTGTTTTATAAGGTGTAGTGGTAAATATAAATAAGCGCCAATCGGCGCGATTCGGGAAATGAAATTGAGATGCACTAGATAAGATATAGTAAAGATATGTGACGTTCCACGGCAAAAGGTACCGTTGCCCCGACTGAATATTGGAGCGGCGTTAATAATAAGCGTAAGCGCCAGCCGCCATAAGGTACCTTTTCCGTGGAACGTCACATATCTTTACTATTTCATATCTAGTGAATGTCTAAGGGCGCGATATCTTAAAGTTCGAATCGCGCCGAATATCTCTTAAGGCATTAGTACATTTTTGCCTTATCATAGTAGCTACCTGTAAGTACCTACCGTAAGCCACCTAATTAATCACAAGTAGGATCGAAGTTTAACTCCATGTTCAATAATAAATATACTTTAGATTGTTTTGTTTCAATGTTAGCTGATAGAGTAATTGATTTGGCCTAAGAGAAATATTTGGAAAAATCGTCTGGTCCTAGTTGACTGACTGAAACTCTACAAAGATTTTAATTGTATAGGTACCTATATAATATACCTACATTATTTTTAGGGTTCCGTACCTCAAAAGGAAAAAACGGAACCCTTATAGGATCAATCGTGCGTGATCATAGATGATAGGAAAACCTATTAGAAATGTGCAGTCAATCGTGAGTCGGACTTATGTACGGAACCCTAGAAACTCGAGTCCGACTCGCACTTGGCCGGTTTTTTATATAAGGACTATGTTAAAAATGTTAATATATTTAGCTTCGAGTTCCACCTTCAGCAATAAATCTAAAAGGAAAATCCATAAATATTAAACCCTTTATAAGTCGTATGGGGTTTTCCATGGAACTATGTAGGGTAAGGTATCGCAGGATTAACTCAATCCCCACATATGGGACTCTATCACAGAGAATAAGCTTATTTCTACATATGTATATGTATTTTGTTGTATGTTTATTGTAGGAAAGTCTAGAAGTTTGGGTACATAATATATGGCAGAGTTTGACACATGGCACCATCTCATTTAATAGAGTCATCGCCATTAAAACACAAAAAAACGATATCGCACCTATATTTTTAGTGCGAATCTAATAGCCCCATCCGTATGAAAAATCCTTTGTTTAGTAAACAATGTTTACCATCAAACTCAACAAGTGTTTGTTTTCCAACATAAACAATCAATTTAAATTCAAAAAAGCTTACCGTATTAAAACTTCAGTCCAAAATTGACACGATCACCTAAACGAAACACAGCATTACTGTAAACGTGTGATTGGGTTCACGGAGCGGCGCGCGCGCGTGTAGCCCGGCGGCTGGCGAGTGACTGAGGCAGTGAGGTCTGGAGGACCTCGGGTCCTGAGGGACCCGTGTGGGGGGAGGGGGGTGCGATTGATCTGCGGGCATCCGGCGGTGCGTCCTGAATGAAACCCGCCCTCGCGTCCTACGGGAGTACTACACGGACTACGATACTAAGAGTTACCTACAACTTTTCATGCTACTAGGGAAGGTGCAGTTATCAGGTAGAGCTTTTTATCTTAGATATGTGCGTTTATACTTTTAGCTATTGAATAGGTGTAGATACCTTAACCCTTTACCAGATGAGGGATATATATTTCCCACATACGCCACTTCAAACATGTGTTCTATTTTCGAGGAGTAAGACTGACATTCGATTGTCATTTTTGAACTGTGAGCCTGGTAAAGGGTTAATGTCCTTTATAGGTACCTATATGTAGATTCTGATTAAAGGATTTTCGCTAAGACCATAGAGAAATAAGAAATAAGTAGGTAAGCTTTCCTACTCATATATTTTAAAAGTGCTGACTTGCACTCCATACATGAGTCTTCTTTCATATTAAGTGTAAGTTATATCCCTCCCATGGCAAAACTTACTATGAATTAGTTTTAAACTGGCTTAAAGGGGCCCACTGATTAACAGTCCGCAGGACGGTATCTGCTTGTCAGTTAGGGGTCATCCATTAATTACGTCACACGAATTTCTAGATTTTTTGACCCCTCCCCCCCCTCCTTGTCACACTTAGTCACATTTGGCAAACCCCTCCCCCCTAGTGTGACGTCACATATTTTCTTCGTTCGTTTCGTATCGTTTTAAACATTTATAGAGCACTATTTAAATGTACAGCGAATAAAATAATTTAATAATATTAAAGTGACGTCACAAAGTTTGTGTCTCGGGGCCTCCCCCATGTCTAAATATGTCACATTTTATTGACCCCCTCCCTCCCCCTTAACGTGTGATGTAATTAATGGATGACCCTTAAACTAATAACGCATAGACAGATAGTCCCCATACGGCTAACCTGCCAAAAGTGAAGCCGAAACACGATCGATGTGTGCGTGGAACGCTTGTGTTTTACGCTCAGCAAACACACACATATATACAAAATATGTTGCCAGTATTCATTTACTTCTCTCAAAGTAGAGGAATTTTAACAACATCCACACTTGGTTATTAATAATTTGGAAGTGTGTAGATTCGATTTTGTAGCAAAAGCTTTTTGTTTATTTTGGGATTTGTTGCATTTCTGTACTTTGTGAAATAAGGATTAAATAAATAGCTGATAAGTTTTTACTATTTTTATTTATTTAACAAATGTGCATATAATAATAAGAATAAATTTAAATAGGACAGAGCATATTCGACTGTGTTTAGTCAGTTTCCAATGTTTCCATATTGCGTCATTCCGATCAGTCAGAAAACTGAAACAAAATGACACAAAATAAAAATAAGAAAAAAGTAAATACTTACCTAAATAATTAACTTAATTATAATTTTCTATAATTATACAATGAAATTTAATTGAGCGTATTTATTTTAGAATTTAGACGTCATGTCCCATTTGGAGGAAAAATATTCACTACACTGGCAACATTTAGAAGAAATGGCGGTTGACGAAAATGTGGATTTTTGTATTTACGATTATGTAAAAATATCACATTAATCTCGATACTTACGCGTGAAATGTAATATCAGGCGGTTTGTTTTTATTATATGATGTGTTATGACACCCATTCACTGTACAAACAACCATCTTTCCTGTAGTTTTTGATTTTTAAACGGGAGGTGTACACAAACCGATTTGACTTTGAGTACTGCGAGGGCCGTTCGAATACGATGATACGAGTGTGACGTGACGTCGCACTTGAAATGGCTTCACTGGGGGTGTACGAACTAGGAATCTATGCCTTATAAATCTATGGGATGACCCCTTAGAGCAAAATTTTGACAGTCCCAACAACTGACAGGCCGATACCGTCCGGCGGACTGTTAACCCTTTACCAGGCCCCGAAGAACCAGCGTGTCTTAATACGTACTTTATATGCTGTTGCAACCGTATTGAACGCCTTGTAAAAAATGTATTTATGAAAGTCGGAGATCTTCCTCTAAACCAGAAATAAAAATGTGGGTTACGGTTATCCCATCGCCTGTCTAAGTAATGAACTGTCATACTAGATTTTGTCTTATTATATTCTTGATCAGGCCAAGGGATATATTCCACCCACATCTTATATCGGTTATAATAGTCAAGGTTTAACTCCAAATCTCCTACGAACCATTATATCAATCACTGAAAACATTATTTTATGATCTTCATTCATGGCACGCTTCAAAATCCAATAATATATCTTTAGCAGCCATTTAAATCCACTTGACCAGTGATGTTAGTGGTTTGTTTACAAATTCGAACACTTTACTGAATTTAAGAAAAACACAAGCAGATATATAGAACCATTTTTTGTTATTTTCATGATTTTAATGATTGTAAGGTAATATAATCATATATTTTGCTAAATACTCCTGCGTCCTTGTGATATGACCAGAATTAGGATGTGGGATGACTCTATCCCATTGCCTGGCTAGAATTTGCCTGTGTGGGAACTATTCTTCCCATGACCCGATTAGATTTTGGGGCTCTTTGGTTTTTGTTATTTATTTTTAAGTATACAGGCTGTATCAAAAATACGAGTAGGTACCTAATTCGTTTAATTTTATCCGTAGTAAAACTGTAAGCGTTTTTTTTTTGTAATAACCTCAGCAACAAGCAATAAAATAATGTTCATGAAAAGAATGGTGTTTTTGTATTTGTCTAACTGCAAACATCGTTTATATTACAAGGCGATCAATCCAAATGGGTCAGTATGGAGATGTCAGAAACTTTGTGAGATAGCGAAATCTGTTCTTAGGAACCATAGCTTCGATTTAATAATAAGGGCATTCAAACGTTTTTTCAATCTTGACCCATTTGGATTGATCAGCCTGTATATATGTAACACAGTCTCACACCTAGACAGGCAATGGGATAAATACTTACCTCATTACTTTTTGGTTAAAAGCAACACAATTATTCAATTTTATGATACTATCTACAAGAAGAAATTCTTCAGGGAAAGCCTTTAAAAGGAGATTTTATAGCTAGGTACATGAATTCGCTCTAGGTTGAACACAAAAACTGTTTTATTACTTACGTGAGTTTTATGACATTACAAGACAATTTACCGGGCCATGGGAAAAATAGCTCCCACACAGTTAAACTCACATCCTAATTCTGGTCATACACAATAATGCATGAATATTTAGCAATGTTTACGATTACATTTGCTTTCAACACTCAAAATCTACAAAATATCAAAAAATTGTTCGATCTATGTACTTCTGTTTCATAGAAATTATGGAAAGTGTTCGAATTTCTCCGTAGTTTGCTGAAATTAGCGTTCAAGTGAATTGAAATGGCTGCCAAAGATATATTACGCAATTTAGAAGCGTGTTGTGAATGAAGATCATAAAATAATATTTTCAGGGATTGACAAAATATTTTGTAGGTGGTTTGGAGTTAAAACCTGACTACGGTAACCGATATAAGATGTGGGTGGAATATTTCCCTTGGCCTGGTAAAGGGTCAGTGGGCCCCTTAAAACATAATAAATACTTATTAAGGTTAAATATTAGTATGGATAAGTTCGCGAATTCGCTTAAAACTAATTGGTTATTGCATTAGCGTGTAAAGACAACTCTTAGCTCTCCTTTCTCAAGAATCACTCTATTACAGTCGCCATCAGATATATAGGAGCGGCCAAGGTGTTCACAATATCTGAACATGCACTCTAAAGGCCCCAGTACACAATGGGCCATCGCCGGCCACTCCAAGGGACGCAGCCTTGCGGTAGAATGAGATAGCAATATCACTTGCTCCCTCTAACGCATAAATGCGTCCCTTGGAGTGGCCGGCAATGTGCACTGGGGCCTTTACGCCCTGACAATAGAGGCGTGTTCAGATATTTGTGAGCGCCTTGGCCGCCCCGATATATCTGACGGCGACTGTACCTATCAATAGAGTGATTCTTGAAGAAGGTTTAGGTGTATATTTTTTAACCGTTAGTGTCTGTATATTATAAGATTGATAAGAATCCTGACCCAATTTTAGTCATCTAATTGCATTAGTTCGAGACGGATATTTCTGCTCTATCCTCCTAAGGGCCCGATTCGGATTTTGAAATAGATATCTATTAGATATCTTTTAGACATCACCAAGATTCTAATATAAGTACTTGGTCAAGCAAATCTTGCCAGTAGAAAAAGGCGCGTAATTCAAATTTTCTATGGGACGATTACCCTTCGCGCCTACATTTTTTAAATTTGTCGCCTTTTTCTACTGACAAGATTTGCTTGACCAAGTATAGATGTCTTACTCTATCTAACGTAAAAGTAACATTGGTTGCCCGAATTGCGCTGCAAAAGAGAACTAGTTGATATCTAAACTATAACGTATCTAGAATGGATCTAGTACGTGTCGTCTCTTGTGAATATCTTGAAGTTCGAATACGGCAGTAGGTAAGTCCTACCATAGTACCTGTTCAGTTCAATGAAATTTAAATTCCACTGCTTTTCTTACTTTGTTAACCGACTTCCAAATCCCAAAGGAGGAGGTTATCAATTCGGTTGTATGTTTTTTTTTATTTTATTTTTTATTTTTTATGTTTGTTACTCCATATCTCCGTCATTACTGGACCGATTTTGAAAATTTTTTTTTTGATTGAATGTATATGTATACAGATTGGTCCCGTTTCTGTCAAAACCCAGTTCTGATGATGGGTTCCATGAGGAATCGAGGGAACTCCTCAAATCTTAAAGGCATAGATATAGTGATTTTTGGGTTTTTATCATCAAATCAAGCATATACATCCAAAAAAGTGACATTTGATGAAGTGGAACTGCTGATGATGATCAGAACGGAACTCCTCAACGACGCATAGTTCACGGTTGGCGATTTGTCCTCTTCGTTATGTTTGTTAAGCAAGTTCAGTTTTTAAGCTACATTTTTGTCAAGCTCGAGTTCTGATGATGGGATCCATGAGGAATCGAGAGAACTCCTCAAATCTTAAAGGCATGCGTATAGAGATTTTTGTAATTACATCAAAAAATCAAGCATTTTCATTAAAAACTGTCGCATTTGATGAAGTGGAACTGCTGATGATGATCAGAACAGAACTCTTCAACGACGCATAGTTCACGTTTCGCGATTTTTCCTCTTCGTTATGTTTGTTAAGCAAGTTAAGTTTTTAATGCACATTTTTGTCAAGCTCGAGTTCTGATGATGGGATCCATAAGGAATCGAGGGAACTCCTCAAATATTAAAGGCATGCGTATAGAGATTTTTGTATTTACATCAGAAAATTAAGCATTTTCATTAAAAACTGTCGCATTTGATGACGTGGAACTGCTGATGATGATCAGAACAGAACTCTTCAACGACGCATAGTTCACGTTTGGCGATTTTTCCTCTTCGTTATGTTTGTTAAGCAAGTTAAGTTTTTAAGCCACATTTTTGTCAAGCTCGAGTTCTGATGATGGGATCCAT
The DNA here is from genome assembly GCF_963556715.1 of Cydia fagiglandana. NCBI lineage: Eukaryota > Metazoa > Arthropoda > Insecta > Lepidoptera > Tortricidae > Cydia > Cydia fagiglandana. Next base: position 5,151,933 of record NC_085947.1, read on the forward strand.
AAGGAATCGAGGGAACTCCTCAAATATTAAAGGCATACGCATAGATTTTTTTGTATTTTCATCATAAAATCAAGCATTTACATTAAAAACTGTCGCATTAGATGAAATGGAACTGCTGATGATGACCAGAATAGAACTCTTCAACAACGCATAGTACACATTTGGTGATTACGAATTTCGATTTTGACTTGGGCTGGGACCCGGACTCGGACCCAGAACCGGACTCATACCCGGATCCGGTTCGGACCCGGACCGGATCCGGTTCGGACCCGGACCGGACCTGGACTCGGACCCGGGCTCGGACCCGGACTCGGACCCGGACTCAGACCCGGACTCGGACCCGGACCTTGACCCGGAAAACCACTATGATACCTTAACTAAATAAACCACTATGATTACCTACCATAAAATGTGTAAGTATATAAGTACCCATATAACCATTCCAGTCGCAGAATCATCAAAGTGGTAACTAAATGTCAGATGTGTCGTAACAGAGTCCACACAATGTGTCTAGAATTGTTTCGAAACAAAGTGTCGTCGCCGTGTGTACACTTTTCCGTAACAAGGTGTCGACACATTTGTGTGCACTTTGCGTGCGGTTTGCGACTAAATCTGACAGCAAATTTGTGACAGCAAATGTCAATATAAAATACCTCTTGAAAACCAAGGTTTGTCAAACTACTATTAGTGTCTCGTGTGCTCGTAAGTAATTCTAGTAAGTCATCATGGGCGATGCAAACGATAATAATCGACCAAAACCATATAAACACCCAACACCCGTCAACCTTTTACAGAAAAGTTTTTAAAGAAATGCAATAAGCTACTTAGGCCAGCCAACGAATGCTCAAAAAAGTTGTAGAGGGAAATGCTCGGAACACAATTTTTGACTCTGTAACTTGGCTTGGACAAGTAAGGAGGTGAACATATCAAAAGTCCCCGGCCGTAGCCCTTGAGCGGGGGGAAGAGAGGGGGCTTTGAATGTCCCATTTTCCGGTTTTTCGATTATATCTCGGAAACTATGCATCTTAGCGACATGGCCACTTATACAAAATGAAAGTTAATTTAATTTGTTACAAGTTTATTCAGTCAATTTTTTCGATATGTTGAATAGTTTTTGAGATATCCGCTCTTGAAAATTTATTTAGGGCTCTCAATTTTATCTTGATATATCTACATCAGTGAAGGTGCTAGGCCGTGTATGGTATCGTTTTCGTATAAATCTGGGTTGCTGAATCCATTTAAGGTATCACATTGAAACCATTCCACAAATTAAAAAAATCTTTTTAGGGTTCCGTACCTCAAAAGCAAAAAACGGAATCCTTATAGGATCACTCGTGCGTCTGTATGTCTGTCTGTCTGAATACACAAAATAGTTCTTTACCTATAGATGACAGGAAAACCTATTAGAAATGTGCAGTCAAGCGCGAGGCGGACTTAATGTACGGAACCCTTAATACGCGGGTCCGACTCGCACTTGGCCGGTTTTTATTAAACTCCTCTTGACGCTTAACCGCTGAACCGATTTCGTTGAAATTTGGTATAGAAATAGTTTGCGTCCCGGAACAGGACATAGGATAGATCTTATAACCAAAATCATCTTTTGAAGGTGTGAAAAGTGGCGTGGAAATTTGTACGGGAAATCAATAACCGCTGAACCGATTTATATTAAATTTGGGATGGTCTACATCTTTGATTTAGTTAAAAATGATAAAAAAAACATGACTTCAAACCTAAACTTAAACAGTATTAACTTCAAGAAGTCAATTCTGAATTCCCCCCTACACCTCATTTCACACCTTTGAAGGATGATTTTTGAGATAACTTATTATGTCCTGTCTCGGGACTCAAAATATATGTGTAATTGTGTACTAAATTTAAATTTAAACTGTTCAGCAGTTTAAGCGTGAAGAGGAGTTTAAAAGAAAGTAAGTTTATATGTTTTTACTTTGGAATGGTGTCAATGTGATACCAAACTAAATTTGGTACTGCGAATTTATACGAAAACGATACCAAACATGGCCTCGTAGCTTTACTGTTGTAGAAGTCAAAATAAAATTGAGAGCCCTAAATTCTTATTACTTGA